>NC_081350.1:57386338-57407477 GCF_029784015.1 Lycium ferocissimum
AATCCATAGCATTGCATTCATCCTACATACATTATTGCATTGCATTATATCTTGGTTCCTCGTTGGATTGTTGTATACTACCGTGATGTACCGATTCGATTGATTATTCTAAGACTTGGCACAATTGGGTTTAGATGCTATAACATAAAAGATGACTTGTTCCGTGGATATGGATTCATATTGACTTGTACTTGTTGGTTTATATGTTTTTTCTAAGCTTGTTGCCTTTATATACGTTATCTAGTCTTAGTCGGCCTATGATACCTACGAGCCTAGTGTTGTGCTCATCCATTTTTGCTACACTCCTTCGGGAGTGTAGAGTTATTTGTGTGATGTTCGGAGTCTCACGACCGTTTCGAGGCATTCGTCAAAGACGTTTGGGTGAGCTATTGCAACCCGTAGTCTCTCCTTAGATTTCTCGTTGTTCTCTATCCTTAAACAGGTCGTATCCATTTGAGTCCGTTATCTATTCAAATTGTAAACTTCTTAGAAGCTCTTTGTATGAGTCTAGACCAGTATTTTGGGAATTTCTTATAATAAAAGTATTTATTCCGCATGTTGTATCAAATTAAGGTAGTTATCTCAAGGGTTCGCCACCGGGTGAGGGTTAGTGTGGGTGCCGACGATCCATGATTTGGGTCGTGACAAAACCGGACCGGTTCCGGTTTGGAGTTTAAAACCGGTAAACCGGAACCGGTTGCCGGTTCCTTAACCGGTTCCATAACCGGTTCCGGTTGGAACCGGTTGACACCTTTAGCTGTAGGAATTATTGCACGGCGACCTGAAATAGGATTAGGAACTTGTTTCCTTTGAATTCTATCAGTGGCTTATTAGCTTCATTTATATCTGTGTCCTTTTTGTTGTTGTTAATTTCAGTAAATTTTTATTTGATTATTTACTTAACCTACTATTGACGCACTTATGTTACAGAATATCGACATAATTCTTCACTTAGATGGGATTAATCTCAAAAACAAAATTGTTAGGTTTCTTAGAAAGCTTGAATAAGATGAGGAAGTAGAGTAAAAAGGGCCACAATGATTTTTTCAGTGAGATTTTATGTTTTTCAGGCGGGTTCCGGATGGGTTGGTAAGTGAGAAAACCGGGTGTGTGGATTTATCTAATTGGATCAAAGTTTAAAATTGGACCAGTAATAAAATGACGTGTGAAATTTAAATAATTTTTTTTTAATTCAGTGTTGATCATTAATCAAAGGGCATAAGTGAGCCAAAAAGATGAATTAAGGATTATTTTTTTGCAAAATAGGTGAATGAAGGACATTTTTAGACCTTTTTCAATAGTCCATGGGCTTTTTGGCCCATTTCCGTATTGTAAAATATGCCAATGGGTTAAGCAGAAAACTTGAAGAATAAACAAACCATCTAGTCATTGTTTTGGGCAATTTGCAGGATTGCCTTCGTTGGGGGTGGTCTTTAATTTTTGCCCTTTGCTAAAAGCTCCTTGGTTCCGGGTTCGAACCCCCATTCAATCAAAAATTTAAAAAAAAAAAATTGCAAGGCATAAGTTGAGATTCGCAGGGCATAAGTTGGAGCATAAGTTGGGTTTCAAACTCTGTCTTAAGGCAAACTTCTGCCTTGCTGGCCTAACCTAGGCAAAAGTTAGGCCTTAAGGCCTAATTTTGGAGAAAAGTTTGCCTTAAGGCAAACTTCTGCCTTGCTAATCACAACATCTGCCCTGTGAATCCCAACTTATACCTTGTGAATTATTATTTTTTACTGAGTCTGGGTTCGAACCCAGGACCTCTGGGTTTTAAGCGAAGGGCAAATATTAAAGACCACCAATTTGAGGGGCAAAAATTAAAGACCACCCCAAAAGAAGGGTAATTCGCGCAAAAAAAAAATGCATTGTTTTGTGCTGATTGCCCTTCAAAGGCACTGGTCTTTAATTTTTGCCCCTCAAATTGCTGGTCTTCAATTTTTGTCATTCGCCTAATATCATGAGGTTTGGGATTCGAACCCTGGCTCAGTAAAAAAAAAAAAAACCGCAAGGCAGAGTTTTGTAGCAAAAGTTAGTCCTTAAGGCTGAGTTTTGCAAAATTTCAACTGAGTAAAAAAAAAGAAAAATTTGTCTTAATGCAAACCTCTGCCTTAAGGTAGAGTTTTGCCTTATGCCTGAAGGCACTGCCTTAAGGGCAAGTTTGCCTTATGCCTGAAGGCAAAACTCTGCCTTAAGGTAAAGTTTGAAACTCTGCCTGAAGGAGAGTTTTACAGGAAAAATGTGATATTTTTTTTTTTTTTAACTTTTGACTGAGCGGGAATTCGAACCCGGAACCAAGGGGTTTTTAGCGAAGGATAAAAATTAAAGCCCACCCCCGAATAAGGGTAATCGTGCAAATTGGTATTCGCAATATTAGACTTGACTAAATTCGACTTCACACTCGGAAGTCCCATATGGAGGGGTAAGCGCAAGGCGATTTCCATACCCAGAGCTCGAACCCGAAACCTCTACTTAAGGATGAAGGAGTAACTTACCGCTCCACCACAACCCTTATTGTTGGGCCAAATAGCTATCTAACGTTCCTATCTCTTTCTCATTTTTATCTTCTCAGTTTCAGTTTTGATCCACGTAATAGGTTAGAGAAATGAGAAAATAACCATAAAATTATGGTAAAAAATTGGTTCATCGATAATATATCGTTAAATTACCGAGATTTTATCTTTTGCGAGAAAATACAGGGTTACTAATTTAGTTTATGGATGACAAGAGGACGAATTAGGTCATATTTAATTATGATTTCGTTATTAATTTATAATCCAGGCCAGACTATAGTTGGAGTTACGGGTATGACAGTACCCAATAGCATGGTCTATAACTCGTATTTGTATTTTAAAATGCACTTAATATACTTAAATAATGTGTTCAAAATTCAGTTAGCAAATGAATTGCATGTAGTTGAGAACCATTAACTTAAAATCTTGAGCCCACATCTATTTATGATTTGATTAAATGACGTGAGGGGAAACTCGAAACACAAAAAATAAATTAATTAATGAGTTGCTTAAAATTGTTATTTTACTAATTCACTAATGTTGTGTTAATTAAAACAACGATACATGGAACCAGACAGAAGAAATTGTCAAATGGCAAATGTTCGTGCATGCAAAAGTAGTTTAATTATTATAACGGAAAAAGGCCAAAGATGTTTCTAACTTATTGAGTTTGGCTAAAAATATCCTTGTTTTACCTATTAGACCAAGAATGCACTCAACGTTATTTTCTGACTTAAAGATGCTCCTAAAACTAGCGGTGGACTAGTTGACTAGATAGGGCTTTATAAAAGCCACGTGACAGTGTATGATTGGTCCATGTATTAATCCAATATGAATTAAATTATTCATATGTATTGTCCAATCTATCCATGTAATAAAACCTGAATTCCTGATTATTCTCACCACTCTTTCTTCTTCCACATATATTCCTCATCAATTAAAATAAATTTTGTGTCCCAAGAGACATTTTGCTGGGTGATTTGGAGCACTCCGAGAGTCATCGCGATTTTGGATATTATAGGTGTATAAAGGTTGAAGAGGTTTAGGGTACTATTCGTAGGATGAGCAAGGGAAGAGCGACCAAGCCAGTGGAATTAGAAGAGCGCAGGCACGACAAGTATGGATTGGTTGACTGGGTTGTTTAACGTCATTTTTAGGACGACTAAAATACCTGAATGATAGAGGGAGAGTACAGTTATTCCATTGTACAAAAACAAGGGTGACATTCAGAATTGCAACAACTATAGGGGTATTAAGTTGCTAAGTCGCACTATGAAGGTGCGGGGGCCGGTGGTGGAGTGATGAGCAGTGTGTCTATTCCGAGAATCAATTCGAATAAAAGTCTGGATGCTCAACCACCTAAGCTATTCATCTTGTAAAGAGACTCGTGGAGCCGTTTAGGGAAGGGAGAAAGACTTACATATGTTGTTCAATGACCTAGAAAAGGCATACGAAAAAGTCCCAACAAGATTTTCTAGAGATGCTTGGAGCTAAAGGTGTACATATGGCGTACGCTAAGGCGATTAAGGACATGTACGAGGGATCCAAGACCCGGATAAGGACAGTTAGATGGGACTTAAAGCACTTCCAGTCGTGATGGAGTTGCACCAGAGATCGAATCTTAGCCAGTTTCTTTTTGCATTGGTGATGGATGAATTAACGTGGCATACCCAAGGTGAGGTTCCATGGTGTACGCTATTTGTTGATGACATAGTTTATATTTACGAGACTCGAGATGCTATTTGTTGATGACATACTTTTGATTTACGAGACTCGAGATGGAGTTAACGCTGTCTGGAAGTCTGGAGATAAATGCTAGAGTCGAAAGGGTTCAAGTTGAGCAGGATCAAAACTGAATACTTGGAGTGCAAGTTCAATGACATAACACATGAGGCTGGTGTGGAAGTGAGACTGATAATCAGGTCATCCCCAAAAGAGGAAGTTTCAAGTATCTTGGGTTTATTATCCAAGGAAATTGGGATATTAACGATAATGTCACACATCGTATTGGTGCAGGGTGGATAAAATGGAGGCTCGCATTAGGTGTCTTATGTGATAGGAACGTGCCTCCAAAACTTAAAGGTAAGTTCTACAGAGTACTAATTAGACCGACTATGTTGTGTGAAGAGGAGTTTTGGCCAGTCAAAAACTCTCACGCTTACAAGATGAAAGTTGCGAAAATGAGAATGTTGAGATGGATGTGTGGGCATACTAGGAGAGATCGAATTAAAAATAAAGATACTTGGGACAAGGTGAGAGTGACCTCGGTGAAGAACAAGATGGAGAAAGCGAGGTTGAGATGATTCAAGCATGTGAAGAAGAGATACACGGATGCCCTAGTGCGGAGGTGTGAGAGGTTGACTATGGATGATTTCGGGAGAGGTAGAAGTAGGTCGAAGAAGTATTGGGGAAAAGTGATTTGACAGGACATGACGCTTCTTCAGCTTACCGAGGACATGACCTTAGATAGGTGGTTATGGAGGACATGAATTAGGTAGAAGGATAGGAGGTAGTTGAACGTTGTTTCTTAATTTATTGTTCGCTTAGTTTCCAATATCAAAAGTAGTAGTAGTATTCTTGTTCTTCGATTATGTTACTATCAGTGTTTCTTGTACTACGGTTATTGTATTCTTTTAGTATTATTTACTGTCACTTTTGTAGGATGCTTTGTCATGCTTCCCTTATTATTTGTTATGTTTTTTTATTTCCCATGCTTTCCGAAATACTTTGATATGCTTTCTTTGAGCCGATGGTATATTGAAAACAACCTCTCTACCTATCAAGATAGGGGCAATGTGTGTGTAGACTCTACCCTCTCCAAATCCCAATTGTGGGTTTATACTCGGTATGTTATTGTTGTTGTTGTTGTAAATAAGTAATATTAAATAAAAATAAAAGTTAAAAGTTAAAAAAACTAAAAGTTGAAAGGGAGATAGGAAAAGGTAAAGAAAGACACATAAGGGACTCCGCCTTTGTCCCATTCCACAGACAGATCTCTAGCTGCAGAGAAATTGAAGTAGACAGCTCTCATTTGGTTCGACCTCAATTTGATTTATTATGTCTTGGGGTTGAAAGACGTGAATCATGAATCGTGCACAAAAAATCCCTAAACTTTGATAGGTTGAAGAAATATCTATATATTCACAAGTTTTAATCTGTCTCTTTCCTTTATTTTTCTTAGTTCATGACTTAATTAGCCGTTATAAAAGCCACATAGATGACTTTTTTCACCACTCACACAATTCTAAGGAGGTGGTTACACATTTTGCTACCTATCAAGACACGGGAATTTTAGCACCTGAAAGTTATTGTTCAAGGGTAATGTAAATTAGACACAGTTTAAGTATGACCTAATAAACATGTGACAGTCTAGAGGGGGTTTAGCACATGAAAGTTATTCTTAGGGGTAATGTAAACTAGACACAATCTAAATATGAAACTAATAAAAACATACTCCCTCCGGTCCAAAGTAAGTGTCCACTTAGCCTTTAGCACAGTCCTAAAAAACATAAGTATTTTGACTAGAATATCCTTAATTAAGATTTGCATATTACTATTAGTTTGGCACACTGACATATGATCATTTAGCATTTAATAAGGATAAATCTGGTAACATAAAGTTAATTCTTCCTTAATAATGTAAGTGAACACTTATTTTGAACCTAAATAAAAAGGCTAAATGGACATTTATTATGAATCGGAGGGAGTAATAGTTTAGGAGGTTTTGGTCCATATCCAAGGACTCGTTTGGTACGAGAGATTAGGGATTAATAATTCAAGATTAAATTTGAATTGAGTTTATCTCACATTTGGTTGCGATAAAATCACAGTAAATTAGTTATTCCAAAATTATAATGTTATTTTATTCCTGTAAATAGCTAATCCCATCATAACTTTTTCCCAACCAAAGGACCCCTAAGTTTAAATGTAAATGAGGTCAATTGTACGGGCTGGTCCACTGTGGACTTAACGACGGCAAAGACGTAAAAAAGAGTGAGAAAAATGGTAAGAGTAATGAATACGTCAATGCAACAACTATGGAAAGAGTTTTAATAGATTTGAATAAACAAAAGAGGGTCCAGTTTTGAAACGTTAGAGAGGATCTATGTAATCCGGACATCCCCTTTTCCCCAGTCTTCTTTGAGATTTAAAGGAAAGACTGGAGAAAAAAAACATAGTCATATTAATTCATCGATTTCCAAGAGGCATTTGTAATTCCAAAAATGATGGGATGGTTTAAGCAGTTACGCACTGCTTTTGGGGCTTCCTTTATATGGCTTGTATGCTTGATTTACTTCACCCAGGTTCTTTCTCCACCTCCCTCTCCTTTTTTAAATTAATGCTGATGGTGTTGGGTGTTCAAATTGTTCTAAGTCAACGTTAGTTAGGTGTTTTGGGAATTTGTTATTCCATCAGATTCCGTACTTGAGTGGCGAAACGAAATGGGCTAAATGAATATTGAGGATTCATATAGCCGAACCAACTAGTTTGAAATTGATGTGTAGTTGTTGTAGTATTAGGGTTCCATGCTTATCTCAACATCTAGATTAGAGAGGATGACATCATTTTTTCAGAAGAATTTGTATGTTCTGGCGGTTAGAGCCTAAAAAAGAGTTGCATACATTGTAAATTTTCTCTAGTTAAGGTAAATATAGTTGGATAGTGATTGTTGAATCATAAGATCACAGTTTTGTTGATCCAAGCAGTGCTATGCAGAGGCCTTTGGGTCAAGAGCAACTCGGAGTTTTTTTTTTTGAGAATGAAAAGTACATTACTCTAGTCCCATGTTGGAAGTTCTGACTTTAGTGGATTTAGTAGAAGATTTTGAAGGGGAGCATTGGAGAAAAGGTAAAGTTGTCTCCGTGTGACTTATAGGTCACGGGTTCGAGCCGTGGAAGCATTCACTAATGCTTGCATTAGGTTAGGCTGTCTACATCACACGCCTTGGGTGCGGCCCGTCCTCAAACCCTGCGCAAATGCGGGATGCTTTCTGCACTAGGCTGCCTTTTTTAGTAGAAGATTTACAGGATTGAAATTGGGAAATTTTGACAAAGCTATTTAAGTTTGCTGAAAGGTATTCAACCTTGCTGAAAGCTATTTAAGCTTGCTGGCCAAGCGCGTCTAATCTTTCATTCTCCAAAAATGGGGAATTGTAGTTTAGTTGTACCTGAAAAACTAGAAATCGTGTTGTTTGTTCAGCAAATGTTTAAAGCTTTATATGTTACCATTATCAAAAAAAAAAAATGTTTAAACCTTTATGCCTTTTCTTCCGTAAATAGGTAGCCTAGTGGTGGAGTGGGAGAGGAAGAACTCCTCAGTGTGCTTTTAGTTGACTTCAATAAATTGAAAAATGGCATTTAACCTGTGGCAGTTGAACACAAAGAGAAACTCCTCATTAGATGTTTGATAAAATATGGTACAACACCAGATGTGGGATAAATTTTTGCAGATGCTAACACCATTAGCTAGAAAACCAATATATTAAAATCTTGGGCTGGATAAGCTGCTTTCCATAAGCAAATTATTTCACCTTGTTGCCTCTTTTTTATTTGCTCGAGTGAAGTCTTACAGCAGAGTTTGGACAAAGTTATGCATAGTGAACCAACAAGATTTTTCTCTTATCTTGCAAATATAATTTTTGCTGTAATAGCAGTTATCTTGACTATTTACCTCAACATGATATCTTAGGGATCACTTGATTGGCTACATTAGATAAATAATCTCTACATAAATTTCCGCATCAAATAATATGTTTAGTTGGCTATATAAGGAAAAAAAAACTATTTGATAAGTAATGCTGTGTTTGGTTGGCCACATAAGTTATGCATTGCTTGGTTGGTAGTATTAAGCTTAATACGGCATAGCTTATGCAGGAATCTTTTTTTATGCGGCATAATATGGAAATAAGAATATGTATATTAGCCATACATGGATAAAACTATTTAAAGTTAAAAATGCTCTTAAGTAGGTCATCCCTCCATAACATCTTCTGTATTATTTTTCACTGCATGGCAATACCTACATTATCATTCACTACATAAACATTCTTGGCATTAATACTTGAACCAAATGAACCCTTAAGGTTTTTTGGACTTCTCTTCTATGATATTGAACTATCATACTCTGATAGAGTATTTTGGAAGCCTTTCTTATGTTGAGAGAGAGAGAGAGAGAGAGAGAGAGAGAGAGAGAGAGAGTATGGTGTTGCTCTGCTGCTCCTTCAATTAATCAGCATTTGCATAGGTGCAGGAAAAAAGAACCCAAAAAAAAACAGTGAGTGGTCATGTAATCTCTTGGTTCCCCATACGCTTTTGTTGTCCATTTGAGCATCTCTTAAATGCATTCTGTAGGTGTTTGTTGGATGACTATTATTTTCTCATTTCTTTTTGAAATCTCTCGGGTACAATTAACATCATTCTCAATTTTTGTGAGCAGGGTTTCAGATCTTTCGTCTGGACAGCAGTTTCATATCAGTTGAAAGACAACTTGAAGTTATCACCATCAGCCTCCCAGTTTGTCACTTCAATAGCATTCTTTCCATGGAGCATAAAACCTTTATATGGGTATTTATCTATCTTGAATACTCAACCTCTTGTGACCTTCTGTAATGCACACTTGTGAATGATCAGAAAATGTTGTCCTAGCAATATGTTGAGTCTTGTTTAGTATTGTCTGAGAAAATATCTTCGAAACAATTTTTTTTGAATAGGTAGCATATTTGTATATTAATAATAAACTACAGAAAGGGTGTGTAGTCCCCCATATTTACAACTTACAAGTAAGGAGGAAAAAAAAAAAAAAAAGGAATTCCTAATCTTAGTCTTCTCATAAGGATTCTAGTACATCAAAAATCTTCCATAAGTTTATAATTACACCAAAAAAGAAAAGGCCCAGGCATTTCATTTTCAGTCCCTGAATGTTGATGTTTTTATCTTCAAGCAGCTTTGGTTTCTTTCTTCCCAAACTATCCACCAAATGCAAGCCGGGACAATCCTCCATCTCTCTTTCTGACTAGGAGAACTAACATCATTGTTCTAGCAATTTAGAACCTCAGATAGATACTCTTCCTGGCATAGTCCATCTGATACCCGTCAAGTTAATGAAGATCTTCCAAAGCTGGTTTGTCCAGCTACAATGTAAAAAGAGATGATTGGTTGTCTCTTCCTCCTTTCCACATAGATAGCCCCTTGAGCATAATTGGTAACCTCTCCTGATAAGGTTATCCTGGGTGAGTACAGCTTCTTTAGCCCAACCATGTAAAACAAGCAACTTTTTTGGGATCTGAACTCTCCATATCATCTTCCAAGGCCAACCCCTAATCTGATTATTGGAGGACATCAACAACAACAACAACAACATACCTAGTGAATCCCACAACGTGGGGTCTGGGGAGGGTAGAGTGTACGCAGACCTTACCCCTACCTTAGGTAGGGAGGCTGTTTCCTAAGACCCCTACCAAGAAAAAGCATAGGAAAGGTCGATACGGCAAACAAATCAAAGCAATTATGGAAATGTAAAAACAATGAAAGTAAATAAGCCATTATAAACTAACGGATACCTGCGTAAATCAAGAGACGAAACTATGCAGCAATACAACTACTGTAAGAAAGGATAAACGCGACTACCTACTAGCCTTCTACCCTACATTACGAGTCCTCCATACCCTCCTAATGTCATGTCCTCGGTGCTGGAAAACGCGCCATGTCCCGTCTAATCATCTCTCCCCAATACTTCTTCCGACTACCTCTCCTCTTCTAAAACCGTCGCTAGGCGCCCTCTCACACCTCCGCACCGGGGCATTTGCGTATCTCTCCGCATCACATGCCCAAACCATCTCGCCCTCGCTTCCGCATCTTGTCTTCCACCGAGGCTACTCCAACCTTTATCTCGATGACTTCATTCCTAATCCTATCGCTCGTGGTGTGCCCACACACATCCATCGTGCATTCTCATTTCCGCCCACTTTCATCTTCCGAATACGAGATTTCTTGGTCAACACTCGCCCCATACAATAACATAGTTGGTTTAACCACCACTTTGTAACTTGCCTTTAAGTTTTGGTGGCACCTTCTTGTCACACAACACTCCGCAGGCAAGCCTCCATTTCATCCACTGCACCCTAATACGGTGTGTGATGTCATCATCAATCTCCCCATTTCCTTGTATAATACCCGAAGATACTTGGAAAACTATTTTCTTGTCGACTCCGGTGCCAAGCTTCACTTCCACGTCACCTCATGCACTATATCACCGAACTTGCACTCCAAGTACTTGCCTTGGTCCTACTCAACTTGAACCCTTTAGACTCCGAGTTTGTCTCCAAACCTCCGCTTAGCGTTAACTCCGCCGGGAGACTCACTTCATCGGGACTATGTCATCCGCAAATAAATATACACCACGGCATTCCTCACCTTGAATTTGCCTACAATCCATCCATCACCAATGAAAATAAAAATGGGCTAAAGAGCCGATCCTCGGCGCAACCCCATCACCACCGGAAAGTGCTCCGAGTCTCCTCCCATAGTCCCACCCCCGGTCTTGGCCCCATCATACATGTCCTTGATCGCCCTAATGTATGCCACAGGTACACCTCTAGCCTCCAAGCATCTCCATAGAACCTCTCTCGGCACTTTGTCGTATGCCTTTTCTAGGTCGATGAATACCATGTGCAAGTCCCTCTTCCTCTCCCTATACTGCTCCACCAGTCTCCGTACAAAATAGCTTCTGTAGTTGAGCGCCCCGGCATGAATCCGAACTGGTTCTCTGAGATAGACATGCCTGTGCCTGTAGGCTAATTTCACTGAAAATTAGTTCTGCCTGTTACGTTGCCAAATCATGCAATCTGTTCTCGCTAAGGTCTCAACCCAAACGAACTTTCAGACAACATTTGGATGAGTTCAATCTGATTCAGTAGATCGTCGTGCTTGAATTGAGTGAATATTAGATATCTGGCGTTAGTTTTTGAGCTTTAGAAACATAGACTTTTACCTATAGGTCGATGAGCCAGGATAAAATATGTAAAAGTAAACAAATCCATGGTTATCTTTTATTTTGTATCTTATGCTGAACTACAATTTCCATAACGTTAAAGACTGTAAACAGAATTGACAAAATAATACTCCCTCCGTTTCAATTTGTTTGTCTTACTTTCCTTTTTAGTCCGTTTAAAAAAAGAATGCCTCTTTTCCTTTTTGGCAACTCTTTAATTCCAGCTTTCCACATGGCATGTTTAAGACCACAAGATTAAAGGGCATTTTGGTACATTCTACATATCTTTAGTTTAAGACCACTAGATTGTCTTCTTTACTTTCTTAAACTCCGTGCCAAGTCAAAACCAAGCAAACAAATTGAAAGGGGGGGGAGTAAGCAATAAGATAAATGAAATAGACATGTTCCCCCCAAAAAAGGAAATAGACAATGCAGTTCCTTATTGTCTTAACTGCCCCTACGCAGTCCCTTTACTCCTCTGCTCCCTCTTTCTTTACTTATACTTCTACCAAAGAAGGGTCCATAACCTCTATTAAGCAGTTTATGTACCCGCATTTATTCCCCCCATTTCCCCTGACCCTGCCCCTGCTACGACATTTGCACATTTAGATGCTACTACCGCATTATCAAGAGGATTGGCTGCCAAAGGTATTTATCCAGCAGTAGATCCTTTAGATTCAACGTCAACCATGCTTCAACCTCGGATTGTTGGTGAGAACATTACGAAACCGCTCCAAAGAGTTAAGCAAACTTTACAACGTTACAAAGAACTTCAGGACATTATAGCAATTTTTACATCATACTCAAATCAAAGAGTTGGACCTCCTTTGGGCAGTAAGTGCCTCTCCCCAGTACATATTGTGCATGACGACATAGTTCAAGGACTACATTCTCTCACTCCATATATATGTACCTATGATGATTTCGTTTTCTTTTCATGTATGATGTAATTATACCAAATCTGAGGAATTGGGGGGATTTGATTGTTCTGTCTCCTCCTTATTTTTTATTAATATTTCCTGATATATATGAACATGAGTTTCATAGTTGGTGTGAACCATGGATCAGCTTGTAAATGTTGAGCTACCACTCACAAAAAAAAAAAAAAAAAAAAAAAAAGGAACCCCAGGGTTGAGCTAAATATCAGATTCTGTTGTGAATTTAATGATCCTACAGATTTGGTCAATTAATCTAAATCATTTAAGTTTCAGGTTATATATTAAAAGAAAAAAGTTGTTAAGATGTTTGGGTTTATTGCAGCTGTAATTAGCAGTACTGGAAACAACAAAAGGAGCTGCAGATCAGTTTGAAATGAATATTAAGAACAATGTTCCTTCCTAGGTGGCAGTTAGATATGTTGTAGAGTTTACCTTGTAAAGAGAAAAGATGTGAGGAAAACTTTCAACAGTTACTTGGAGCTATAATAAACATCATTAGATCAATTTTTACCATATGATAGCATCTTATTGTGGAAGACCTAAGAATATCACTTAAAGCCAGAAGAATTTTCTTAAATCATGGAACTTTTCATTAAACAATATATTTATGTTAAGATGGTCCATAACTGCTGGTGTGCTGTTCATGACTTATACTCTGCTAAGCTCGTTTTTGTTGTTTTCTCATGAAATGTTGTTGGAAAAACAGTTCGTGTCTTGCTTTTCTGCTCCATCAAGACCCATATTCAATATGCTCTTTGCAGGATATTATCAGATTGCTTCCCAATTAGAGGAAAGAAAAGAGTCCCTTACCTTACACTTGCAACTTTGCTCTCGCTGTTGCCATGGCTCATTTTAGGGTCAAGTGCTTTCCTGAGAAATACGAGAATAGAACTCATGATTCTTTTGACAGTTCAGAACCTGGGCTCTGCAATGGCTGATGTCGTAATTGACGCAATGATCGCTGAGGCGGTAAGATTTGAGAGGTATGTTCTTCTACATGGGACTTTGCCTGCCATTCCCAGTCTGAGTAATTTTATGTAGCTGCAGAAACATCTAGTTTAAAATGTATCTAGACTAAACATAAGCCTTCAACTATACAACAAAATTAAGGGTGTGTTTAATACGAAGGAAAAATGTTTTCCACGTAAATTATTTTCTTGGAAAATTTTTACCTGGAAAATTAGTGGGTTTCTTACTTATTTTCTAGTGTTTGGTTAGTAAGCAGAAAATATTGCCCCAAAATCATTTCATATAGTCTAGGCATACACTATGAGAGTGGGGGTGGATGGTAGGAGTGTGGGGGTGGGGGTGGAGGTGGGTGTGTTGGAAGGTGGGGAGGAGTCAGTTAATGTATAATGCCGTTTGTGGAACTTATTTTCCCTACTTCCATTTGGAAAGCCATTTTTCCTCATTTTTAAGGAACTTGTTTTCTTAGTGAAAATGTTTTCCATAAATTTTGACCGACCAAACATGAGAAAATTGGAAAACATTTTCTGGGAAATGTATTCCTCCATACCAAACACACCCTAAATTTCAAATTAGTTCAGATCAAATAGCAGGTTGTAGCATGGGTAGACTTGTCTATTCAGTATATGGCTAAATGTAGTTATATAAAAAGGCTTTGCTTTCATTTGAAGTTTTTGATGATAGAATGCCTGGGTTTGTGTGGATTTGAATTGCTAATTATCACTTAATTGTGAGTCTCATTTAACATGCAAATTCAACAGGTCTAGACTCATGTGCAACTTGCACCAAAAAGATTTATATTAATTTAATTGTGTGTGAAAGGCATGATATTGTTATAATTTAGCTTTACTTGTCAACAGGGCATCATTTGCTGGTGATCTTCAGTCAGTATCATGGCTGTCTATGGCATTCGGAGGAATCTGTGGTAGTTTGCTAGGAGGATATGCATTAACCAATTTACAGATAGATAGGATTTTCCTCCTTTTCTCTATCCTACCTGCTTTGCAACTCTTGTCGTGTGGTTTGGTTGAGGAGGGTTCTGTACAAGGCAAAGGATTCCCTGAAGTTTTTGCATCTAATGGTTCGGATATGACGAGTGGAAGTATTGATGAAGAAGAGAAGTTCTTTGGTGAAAAATCGAAAATTAGTACTATAAGGAGAAAGAAGAGCCAGAAAAATACAAAGAAACAACCAACTGCTGTAAATAAACTTCAGGCTCCTGACAAAAACGGATCATCATTGTCTCATTGGTATCAATCACTGAAAATGGCCACTTACACATTATTTAGGGCTTTCCGCCAGCCAGCCATTTTGAGGTAACTTAAATTCCTTTTTATGCTGATGCTTTTAATTAATAATCACAAATCAATTTATTGTCATTTTGGAGCTTCTGCTAGAATGCTACTAGCTTTAGTGTATCTTTATGACATGGTGGGGCCTAGGTCTTGGAAGTCTCCCTCTATCTTCTCTTTAACCTTTGGTGATGCCATTTCTTTTTATTTTTATACCATATTTGAAGGGGTAATAGACCCGTGACGAGACTGCTTTTGTTAGCATAAAAGTGGACTCGCATCACCTTAAATTGAAAATAATGGACTGCAACTCCAAGAAAACTTTCATCAGTTTTGGCCTTGTATTACAATTTCTTAAGAAAGATCCAAGTGGCAGCGTTATTTCCAACAGATTAAATCACAGCCAAGTTGTTCCTTTTTTGGTGCTTCTATTCGATGAGTTTCATGCTTTGATGTTTTAGCACGTCATTCTGGACCTCATGGGAGGTTGTGAATTGTTCAATAGTCTCCCATCTTGTTAACCTTTTTTATATTTCTTTTTTGCATTTTTTAATTAACTGATGACTGATGTTACGGTGGTTATTCTCTTGCAAATTTTTCCTTGGAGTCCAGACCAATGGCATGGTTCTTTTTGGCTCACGTGACAGTTCCAAATCTCTCGACGGTTATGTTCTATTATCAGACAGAGTTCTTAAAACTGGAGGCATCTTTCCTTGGAACAGCACGTGTTCTTGGATGGTTGAGTCTCATGATCGGGACCTTGACTTACAATCGCTATTTAAAAAAGATGAGGTTGCGACATATTCTCATGTAAGTAGATCTTTGACTTGCGCATGTGATGTGATGAAAGCATATTGAGTTCGATTACCAAATACTTATTTTCCTATTTATAATTCATGCAGGTTCACTCAAGTTGGCATTGCCCTTCTGACTGTTCTAGATATGGTTTTGGTTTCTCGAGCTAATGTTTTATTAGGCATCTCAGACAAGGTTACAGTGCTATTTGGTTCCGCTCTTTCTGATGGCATCAATCAATTCAAGTAGGTCCCACATTTCTCTTATTTAAGGTCTTCTTAGAAGTAGTTATAGAACATCTGGAGCAGCTAACATCTATTCTGCTAAGTATGAGCGTTAATAGCACTTTTGGTCCCTCAGTTATTGGTAAATTTTAGTTTTGATCCTTGTGATATCTGACTAAGCATTCAATTGAAATGTCCACTTTTGATCCCTTTCCTTATGAATATTCACAAAATTTACCATGATTATTAGTCGTTCTACAACTTAATTACTCACGTGTTATGTCATACTTGTATTGTTACTGCATATTTGACGGTAATATGGTTCTAAAAAGTAGTTCAAATACAACATACTTCTTACATAAAAGGACTAAAAACAGACATTTCAATTAGTTGAAGCTTAAATTGCTTCGTTAGATATCAAAAGGAACAAAATTAGAATATACCCACAATTTAGGGGCAAAAATGCTATTATCCCCAAGTATAAAATATGGTTATTAACAACAACAACAACATATATCGTATATTCTTACAAGTGAGGTCTGGGGAGGGTGAGGTGCATGTAGACCTTAGCCTACCTATGTGGGGTAGAGAGGCTGTTTCCGATAGACCCTTGGCTCAAGATAAAACATTGTTATTTATTGTTCCATATTTGTTACAAGTATTTGAAGTATTTTTCTTCTGTTGCAGGTTCATGCCCTTTCTTATCTTATCGGGACAGCTTTGTCCTCCGGGCGTTGAAGGGACTTTATTTGCATTATTCATGTCAATAAACAACTTAGGTAATACAGTGGGATCCTTTGTAGGAGCAGGGTTGGCTTCAGTTCTAAACATCTCTTCAGGGTCTTTTGACAATCTATTTTTAGGCATTGGTATTCAGGTTCTCTGCACTTTCATCCCAGTAGCTTTCCTCTTTTTGATTCCAAAAGAAGCTACAGGGATATCAGCATAGTTCATAAAGTATACATGCAGGTTACAGATTAGACAACAAAAGGAAGATTTTTATTTTTATTTTTTATGATAGACGGATATTCGTTTTGGATTTAGACGAGCTTAAATAGAGCAACATGGTCGGTAACAATTCATAGTTGATTTTAACTTGCTTGAGATTGAGGTGTAGTTGCATGAATACTTGTTTTTGATCCTCTCTGTACAAAGGAAATCGACAAACCGCATCAAATCGATAACTCGAGTCAAACCGAGAAAAAACCCGGACTAGTGGTTTGGTTTGACTTGATTTAATTGAAAAACAAAAACTCGACCATCATTGGTTTGGTTTGGTTTAACTAAAAAAGTCAAATTGAACAAAATCAACCCGACAATACATATATATAATTTTTAAAAATATTTTATACATAAAAATATTTATTTGTAATGCGATATATAGATATTTCTTAAAATTTTTCATATTTTTTGTCTTTTGACATATTATTTCAAGTTTGGATTTAGAATTTTGAATGGTCGAATAAGTTTATAGCCCAAAGAATGTTAGCAATTCAAATAAAGTTCAAACAAAAACCAAATCAATAGTAATGCTAACAAAAGAAATTCAATTTTATAATTGAGAATGACAATAATGTTGGATATCTATTATTTACTTTTGACTGGTTTAAACAACGGAAGTTCATAACTTTATTTTATTTTGGTCATGTAATTAATACTTATTAGCCGTACTTATTTTAGCATGACTTAGGATTTTTAAATTATGATCATTTTCATTATGGCTTAATTAGCAATATCCATTTTATGCGATTTCATTATCTTTTGTTGAAAATTTTATTATAATGTCATCACTTATTTCACATTTTGTGTTATTTTCTCAAGAAACACCTTAATTATATAGTTGTATTTTACTATGACTAAAGAAATATTTGAAGTAAAAGTTATATATTTTATATGAAGACTTTTCCGGAAAAAAATGAAAAATCCGAGAAAATCAAAAAACCCGAAAAAACTCGAGATTGAAAAACCCGACTTATGTTGGTTTGGTTTGGTTTATAGATTTTAAAATCAGACACAATTGATTTAGTTTGGTATTTAAAAAACCCGAACCAAATCGGTGCATGTCCACCCTGCTGCTCATTAATGTATGTAACAGCAAACATCAATCGTAGGGTTAGGGATAAAACATAAACGTCGAAAACCATTTTGGGCATCCAGAAGTTTTATCTGAGCATTATTCTGACACTTGGATTTACCAGTCAAACTTTCAGGTGAGGGATTTATTCCGTGTCAAACTGTCAAACTACTGATGTCAAATACTTTCTAGTTGGAAAAGGGTATTTGCTGTCAAAATTGAATGGAGGGATCAAGAAGTACAAAATTAACGGAGTAAAATCTTTAATCTTAGCAGCATCAGAAATTGTTTAGCAATGACAAAAAAGGTCTTGAAATGAAGGAAAACCAATGAAAAAGGCATATAAGACAAAAAGCAATAGGTTAATTTAGCGTATTATATATGGGGCAATTTACGAGAATGGCCTCGAAGATGGACGGTCTTGCAATTTTACCCTCGCTTGTCCCATAGATAAAATTTATACTTGAGTTAAAATTTTGCAAATTATAACTTCGTACCTTACCGAAGGTCGTAAATCGAACCTTCAGAGATAGAATCAGACAAAATAGTGTAATCAATCGATATTTTTCTTGAAAATGTGACGGCTATGATCGGAATAATGGTCGACTCTCACCGATTTGAATGGGAGTTGGAGATGGCTGGAAAAGTCCACCGGAATAGTGGCTGTCGGAAAGAGCTGCTAGAATAGTCACTAGAATAGATGACTTGAGTCTCTACAATGGACGTAAAGGCTCTGATACCATGTGAACGGTAACTGTATTTCATTTCATGCTTAGAATGACATATTACACCTAGAATACATACAAAGCTAGATACAAAAGGTCAAGAGTGTATCCTTGAGATCATGCCTTCTACCTACAATTTTTGATTATATATCTGACATACAATCTAATAGTTGAAGTACCCTCTGACGATATATTTACATTGTCTTCACCACCATCAGCTTGCGCCGGGAGTATTGAGAGACATACAATTGAATCCGACTCTAGCTAGAGTTCCACAGACAAGTGCTAGGCACAATAATATAATTAGTCTCCTTATGTAATTGTGTCTCTACACTAGCTTGTATCTATAAATATAGGGTTGTTTGTGTTGGAAATCTTACGGAAAATACTTGCTCACGACCACTGTACGAAATTCTTGAAAGCTTGAGGCATGTCCGAAGACACTCTCCTTAAGGATATTTCACCCGGTATGGGTGTATCTCCCAGGATTCAACAAGCTCTTCTAGTACAAAACTAGGAGCTAGAATCTAACAAAGATTTAATAAAAGAAAACCTAGCGCACATAATATATGAGAGGAAGTATGTCTGGCTCTATATTTTTCTCTATCACGGAAGTGAAAAGCACAATTGGATTTATAGATGAGAAACCATATAATGAGAGGTTGAATCCACTAAATGCTTCAACGGACAAATGCCAATAAAGAGAAAGGATTAAATGGCAATAATGAGAGGAAGTAATAGTCTGTTAAAGAGTCAAAAGAAACGTTAGAGACAATGATAAAATTATCTCATTAATTCCCATTTAAGACTAAAGAAATTCAAAATTCATTTCTTCTAATGAAGAAATTAAATGGCTATTTAATAGAAGGATCTGTCATCATGTTGTACCTTTTGAGATACCACTAATTTCTAACAGTTTGTACATTCCAATTGACAAGAAATAAATCAACATATCAATCATGAAACGTAGATAATCTGCACCGGCCGATAATATTTGTTCTAACAGAACCTAAACCTAAAGTTCCATTAATCCAGAAAATGCTGCAGACAACCAATTATTTTTCAATTCCATGGCATCATTTCTGCTAACTATCTGGACTAAAAGAAAGAAGTTTCACACAAGTTCAACGGAAACTTTTAGACCAATGGTCTAGAAGTTGATCTATCTAAAGAGTTTGTGACCAAACTTTAGACAGCAGTCTAAAGTTATCCGGGGAGTTTCACACAAGTTCAGCAAAAACTTTTGGACGAATGATCTAGAAATTGAACTACCTACAAAATTTCATCTAAAAATTATACTATGATCTAAAGTTGTTCGGAAGGTTTGACACAAGTTTATTGAGAACGTTTAGATCAATGGTCTAAAAATTGAACTATATATAAAAATATTTATGACCAAACTTTAGATCATAGTGTATAGTTGTCCGGAGGTTTAACACAACTTCATTGGTGTGAAAACCTGATCCCTCGTTATGTGATTTTTTATTTCGAATTGTATTTTGAACATGTTTATCATATTGTTTATGACTTGTTGGTATGATTTAGGTTGAGTTTCGAAAGGGTTCCGCCACATTCAACTCAATTTTGAAACTCAAAGATGCACAATATCTAGTGCAATCGCTATCCCAGACGAATGAGGTAGGGCTTGAGGCGTGTTTGGGATGGGATGTTGCGATCGCGGTCATTGACCATCTGGTAGACTTTCGCTAAGTTGACGTAGGTCACGGGGTGAAAGTTGAACGACTGACCTTGTGATAGCAAGACTTTGGTCGCGACCACGGGACTTCTGGGCTAGGGCTAGGGCCAGGTCCGCGATTGCGATACTAGTTAGGTTATAAAAGATCAATTCACAATTTCAGACTATTTTTGTACGAATACACATAAAAATCCAAAATTTGAAAAGTCGGACCGAATCAAATTAATTCGATTCTTAGGTTGGTCTTGCATATTGTTTTTCTCAGAGCAAACAGTTCTGTTGTATTAGGAACCTTTACTGATCCATCTGAGGATAAAAAAGCTCTCTTTTCTCTCCTACGTTTCCATGCAACCCTAATTTAACAAACCCTACTTTATGTGTATGGCCCATGACCGCCGCCGAATCGGCGGCTGGTCAGCCTCCACTAACAACCAACACTATACACTACCCACCCCTCACTCACCCGCAATCTCACGATATTCAGCCAACTCTCCCGTCCACTTCCTCATCTCCAAACTATGCTCAAACACTTGTGCATGGAACAATTCCCACGTCCAACCCCATTTGTGATCCAATACCAATGAAGGAGGTAATATATGTTGATGGTATTCCTGTGGTGCGTTGGACAACATCTGAAGTGTCTAGAATGGAGCAGATTGAAAACCTCCAACATGCCATTATTGGTAAGTTTTCATATGGATAGCCGAAGTTAAAAGAATTAAGAACTATTATTCCTCAGCAGTGTGGTGTGAAGGGAAAGTGTGATATTGGTTTCTTGACAGATAGACATTTATTGATAAGATGTTCTCTAATGGAGGATTTCATTACTATATCTTCAAAGAGTGCTTTTTGGTTGAAATCCAAGGATGGTTTTACGTATCAAATGAGGCCCTTAAATTATGATTCTAATTTTAAGGTTGAGGAAGAAACG
>NC_081350.1:57407577-57428577 GCF_029784015.1 Lycium ferocissimum
TACATTTACACATGACAGGAGTAGCAGCATAGACTTGAATGAAAATGTCTTTGGCAGGATTACAAGAGTGGTATTAGTATGTGTACATGCTCATTCTTTTGTAATACTTCTAAAGATCTGTTCATTTAAGAAACTAGAGACAATGGCAAACAAAGTGCAACATAATGTCAAGGAGATAACAGCTGCATCTGAAGAAAAAATAGAAGAATCCTACTCCATCCTGGAAGCCTAAATATTTATTCACTAGACTTTGAACCATAGCACCTGGTGAGAGCTTGTAGGTGTTTGAGATGGTGTCAAGTCAAGGCCAGAGGATCTGCAGTAGACAAGCTTCTATACAGTTTTTGGATGTAGTTTACAATTTCATTTCTGTTTTTATGATTTTTGTTTATTTCTTTTTTTCTTTTTTCCTTTCTTGTACAGAAAACTTTCTACTTTAATAAAGCACTGCCAAACTTGGTTTGGTGGTTTTCATTCAAAAAAAAAAAAAAAAAATTGTATTAGGAGTTCCAACAGAATTGACGCCAACGCTACCGCTACATACAAGCAATCTCTTATGCTTTTCTGTTATCGACGTGGCATCTTATGACAATTTCATTAAAATGCAACCAGTTCTTTACAATTGACAAAAACATTTGTCTTTTTCTTTTGAATATTAAAGTAAAACTCAACTACCGTATTTATGAGAATTCATCAAACTCTTAAGATGATTTATTGAATTTATCCTAATCAGAAGAGGAAAAAAGTTGGGATAGTTGATAACTTCACGGAAACAAAAACGACTCTTTGGAAATTGGAATCAACAAAAGAAAAATCAGTAACCATATTGGAACTAACTACAATTAAATTGACCATCTGCAAAAAAATTTCTGTTGATTCTGAACTTTTAATATTCCTTCCATCCCACGTTAGTTGCGCTTTTTGAAAATTAATTTGACTAATTTTCAAAGCTAAGTTGAATTAATCAACTCAATACTTCACGATTAAAATTTGGATGTTTAGACTATACGAAAAGTACTACTCCCTCTCATTTTAATTGTCGCTTTAACTCAAATAAATTATCTCAAAATCATGTTACTTTAAAAATTCAAGACTGAAATTGGCAATTATTTTCTATACTCTTAACATTAAAATTAAGAAAGTATAGTTTCATTTTTACTTGTCTATTTTATTAAAGATAGATATCCATCTTTACTTGTCTAGTTTGAAAAATCAAGAGATAATTTACCATTTCATATCTATTTTACTTTTATTATTAATTATTGGGTTAGAAAGTTCAAGAAATTGTTAGTGGTTGCACAACTTTTAAAGTATGTTTGATTGATTTCAATTATTATACTGGCTTATAATAATTAGGAGTGGTATGATAAAATTACAACTCTATGTACATTTTAATGGTGTGATAAGTCAAATAAGGACGAAGGGAGTAATTATTATGTATTACTTCTCGAAAGTCAATTTAAGTAATTTTTGAAATCAAATTAAATTGATCAATTTAATATTTTATAATTAAAAATATAAATATTTAGAAACTATACAAAAAACCATACTTTACAATTTTTTCATGTTCATTTAATAGATATATATAGTACATTTAAAAAATAAACATAGACTTTTAAATTATGTGATCCTAAATTAAAAATGTGTGTAATATACTAAAATATCCTTAAATATTGTGGTTATTGTCATACGTAAATATAGTAAAAATTGGAATAGTAAACTTGAATTAAGACGGAGGAAGTATACTTGAAAAACGGTTTGAAATAAGTAATTAATATTATGGGTAAACACATGATCTTCTCTTGTTATGTTAAAAGTGATACGTAAAAGTGAATATGCAGAATCTCTGAATAAAAAAAAATAAAAGTGAACAGAGGGGAGTATTAGAATATCTGTGAATCTTACGTTTATTGTCACGTAATAGGATGTATGAATATTTTTTGGAATAAACTAAAAGGGAAAAGTGTTCAAAACACCTCTAACTTTGGCGAAATTCTTATCTTGGCTCCGCTTTGCGGGATGTATGAATGTCCCCAACTATTTTTGTGTATTATTGAGGGTATATGACTAAAAAAAGAAAGAAAATGCCTTAACGTGACTAAAAAGGAAAGTAAGATAGGGACGGAGCGAGTATATTTTAAAATATTAATCAAATTTTATATACTACTATTTTAACTTACCAAAAAGCTGAAACATGAACTAATTTGGGACGGTGGAGAAGCCAAACATCATCGTAACTTGTTTCTATGGCAACCCATTTCCTAATTTAACCATATATGAACACCCCCCCCCCCCCCGGTTCTCCCTCCATCTACCCCACACCCAAAAAAATTCTCCAGCCTCAACAGAAGGTAGCCATGGCAGTTTTCTTCAATGCCCATTTTTTATTCAGTTTCTTGATCATATCCTGCTTTTTTCCAAGACAAATACATGGGTCAAAGTCACTATTCCATCTACAAGATGTTTTACCAGTGTTACCTGGACACGTGTCATGGCCCCTAGTCAACTCCCTCTACAGTGCTGTTGACCTTTTACCCTCTTTTGTTGGGGCTGCAAATAATAATAATACACTTCAATGGAAAGGTGCTTGCTTTTATGAAAATACTGCTTGGTTGGAACTTCATCACAATACTGCAAGTAGGTTTGGTGGTGGCACTCTTCATATCAAGGTTTTTTTTTTTTAAGAAAAATCTATTTTTGCAACTTGACAATTATTTCCTGAAATGGGTAGTTATTGTCAATTAAAAGATTTGGTTCTATGGAGGTCTTGTTCCATGTCTATGTTGGTTGATTAAGATCTTAGTGGGCGTTTGGATATAAAAAATGTGAAATTTGAAAAAAAGTAGTATTTGGACAGAAGTTGAAAAATGGTATCTGGAAAATGGAGTTGTGTTTGGACATGAATACAACTTGGAAAATGTTGAATTTTTGCGAGTGATTTGGAGTGAAAAATGTGAAAACAAGTATTTGGAGTTTTCGAATTCCGGAAAATTGTTACAATTCTATGTCCAACCATGTTTCCGGAAAAATGTGAAAATTATTCATGGCTCAAGTCAAACATGGACAAGTAAAAACGGACGGAGGGAGTAATTAATTAGATGATAAGTTTACTATATCACCCTTTGAATAAAATAAATTCAATGTTTTGGGAAATGATTATAGTTAATAATAAGGGAAATTAGGAATTAAGTGGTAAATTTTGTCTTGGTTTTCCAAACGGGACAAGTAAAAGTGGACATCTATTTTTAGTGTAGTGGACAAGTAAAAATGGATGGAGGATGTATTTCAGTATATATAATTAGAAGTTTTGGTTCCATGTCTATGTCGGTTGATTGGAATCTTACTACCTGAAGAGGGTTTAGTGATTTCAGGGAGTTTGAAGTTGGGGTGCTACTTTTGGGATTTAGAGTGTTTGTGGTACGAAGGAAAATGTTTTCTTGGAAAATAAGTGAGTTTCTTACTTATTTTCTAGTGTTTGGTACGTAAGCATAAAATTAATGTCCCAAGAGCATTTATATGTCATCTAGGAAAACACTATGGGGGTAGGGAGGGGGAGTTTGTTTGTTTGTTTGTTTTTTTTTTTTGTTGGGGAGGGGGGGTGTGGGGGGGGATTGGATGGTTAAACATTTCCGATGAGATCCATGGAGCAATTCTTAGATAGAAAGCACTAGCTCCCGGTGCAACTTCATAAAAAGCAATCAAAGAGAAGATTGAAGAGAACGAAACACATGTATTACAGCGGTTCCTTTTTTTCCTAGAAAACGTCCGAAACAAACCTGCTACAAACTACGGAGCAGGGGTAAAAATATGATAAGTAGAGACAATGAGTTGGAAGGCCACTTATGGAACTTGTTTTCCCTACTTCCACTAGGGAAGTCATCTTCCTAATTTTTTAAGGAACTTGTTTTCCTAGAGAAAATGTTTTCCAAAATATTTTGACCAACCAAACTCGGGACAATTGGAAAGCCCCTCCATACCAAACACACCCCTAGTTTAGCCTAGTTCAGAGATTTTAATTTCATTATTGTGATCAACTCGCTCTTATTCACAACATGAGTAGTATTTTTTCAGTTAATATTCATTGGAAATATGGTGTGCATGATTGACAGATTTGGTTAGCTATGAAGAACCCTTGCAGTTTCTATTTTGAATCTCGTTTTCTGTTTGACATCTGTTGCTTTGTGGTGTGAGGGATGGAAAACTCGGTGGAAGTTAAGCTTCATTCTTTGCTATGAGCTCTAAAAAATGGCTTTTTATCTAATTAACACTATCATTTGAATCTTTGCTGCATGCTGTTGAAGTATCATGTATAAACTGCCAATCTATGCATTAATTTATCTTATGTTGTATTTCTTGGTTAACATAATTGTATACTGTAGTTACTATCTTGAGCGTAAAGAAGTTGCAAATACCAGTGTTTCCTAGCTGAAGTTGATTAAAGGTTTTGTATCGGTCAGTAAATTATGAATGGAATTAACAAAAAACATTTTGGGATGTAAAATGATTTTAGCCAATAGACTCAGAGAAGTATAAAACATTTTGGTGTGTTACCTGTATACACTAATCTTAGCAACTGGGATGGATCTCGAACTGCTAAAGGAACTGATGGTCAGGGAACCAGAAAGTGTGCAAGGTATACATCCGGGCTAAGTTCGCAAAACCTTGAAACTCAAGTCAATAATATTCTTAAAAATATATCTTAAACAAATTGAAGGTGAAAGAAATGTATACATAGGAAAAATGAGATAATTGTGAATGTAGATGCTCGCCTTGCCTCGTCTTTTTTTCGTTTTTGTTATTTATCTGTCTCTCTGTCCGCATGTGTCCTCTATATTCTTGCTATTGTTGAGGATAAAAGGGCTTTATAGTTGCTCATGGCTGTAGAAGATGGCTTCAACTTGGTCACTTAGGGTGTTCTCCTGCAGCTGAGTATCCAGCAGTTGCACTCTTTTCTAGGTATTGGATGTTTCCATTAATTGATATTTCTTACTATTATTCAGGTCAGCAATGCTCACAGTTACACATGTATGGACCTTTACATCTTTGCAACCCCATATCGCGTGAAATGGGATTACTACGTTTTATCTCGTGAACACACTCTTCAAATCAGTGAGTGGGAGTCTCAAGCCGAGTTAGAATATGTGAGTTGCTATTATTTCGTAAATGAACTTCATAGACATTAATGTAAAGCATCAATTGTGATAAGAGTAATGAACTCTAAAATGCAAATGCAGGTGAAACGTAATGGAGTCTCAATTTTTCTTATGCAAGCAGGAATGTTGGGAACCCTTTCAGCACTATGGGATGTTTTCCCTTTGCTCACAAACACTGGATGGGGTGAAAATTCAAATATCGGATTTCTGAAAAAACACATGGGTGCTTCATTTGACCAACGTCCTCAACCATGGGTCAGCAACCTTACCACTGAAGACATACATTCTGGAGACTTTCTTGCAATATCAAAAATTAGAGGTCGTTGGGGTGCTTTTGAGACGTTAGAAAAATGGGTATCTGGAGCTTATGCTGGCCATTCTGCTGTTTGCTTGAGGGATGCTCAAGGAAAGTTGTGGGTTGGAGAATCTGGACATGAGAATGATAAGGTACTCTTTTAAACATTTCTTTTCGCTTTCACGCGATGGTACTTTCGTCATTGCTCTTTCTTTCATTGGGGGAAAAGGCAAATTTTATAGTTATGTGGTTCCATGCTCCACAACCACTCCAGCGACAAAGGTATGCATCGGAGAATGGAATGGGACATAGTTGTGTTTGGTAGGAAGGAAAATGGTTTTTTGGAAAGCAAGTGCATTTCTTACTTATTTTCTAGTAGTTGGTAAGTAAAACAACAACAACATACCCAGTGTAATCCCACAAGTGGGGTCTGGGGGTAAGTAGTTGGTAAGTAAGAAAAAAAATATTAACCCAAGAACATTTATATGTAATAATCTAGCAAAACAGTATAGGGGTGGGATGGAGTGGGGGTTCAGGGGTGGGATGGTCAAGGTGTAGGTGTTGGGTGGGTGGGGAGGAGACAATGAACTTGGAACACTTATGGAACTTGTTTTCCCTACTTCCATTAGGGTCATTAGGAACTTATTTTCCTATTGAAAATGTTTTCCAAAATATTTTGACCAACCAGACATGAGAAAGTTGAAAAACATTTTTTGGAAAATATTTTCCTCCATACCAAAAACCCCCAAAGTTCCCCTTTTTGTATATTTCTAAAATAATCCACATTTGTCTATCTTGATTGTTGCAAGCATGTGGCTTTTGTTTGTAATTTATCATGGTGTGTGGATTGGCAGCTCTGACAGAAGTTACAGTCTCTTGTTTAAGAAAATATCTATGACTTTTGATGCATCGTAGTTTGGTGAAAGATTTTGCCTTCCATTTACAAAAGCACATATGTAAATATTATAGGCTTCTTTCTTTATTACATCTTTAAATTTCATATATTTAACTGTGCCATGCGTTCACATTATGGGGTTCATCAAGTTGAAGATGAAATATTCTCCTCTTCATCTTTTGTGCATTTGAGGGTTTTCTCTACATGAGATGCAAGTATATTAGTGTATTTCCACCGAACAGTACAGAGTTAGGTAACTGGGCTTTGAGATTCATTATGTTTTAAAAAATAGGTGGGAGAAAAATATTACTTATCTCACTGGAGGTAAAGGTAAAAAAGAGGAAAATCTTCAAGAGTATAAGCGTTTCTTTTTCTCCCTAGCTTCTTAGTCGCTCGTTTTTTGTTTTTTTAAACAAATTTTTGAGTTTAATGATTACTACGTAGCTAGAATTCAACTCTTCTTCGCTACTGTTGTTCTCCTTTCATTTACTTGTTGGGATATCTTTAAGTTGTAGTTAGCAGTCATTCCTATAGCTAGTTAGTTACCTGTTAAGAATGATATCTTGGAGATAAGGCTCGTAAGATTTTAAATGATAATTGATTCCATAGCTAGTGAAAATAACCACCTTGATTACTGTTAAATTATGAGCCAACTTGTTTGTGTATCTACTTTCAGGGAGAAGATATAATTGCTATTTTGCCCTGGGAGGAATGGTGGGAGTTTGAGCTGAAAAAAGATGATTCTAATCCACATATTGCATTGCTCCCTTTGCACCCTGATCTCCGTGCCAAGTTTAATGAGACTGCTGCTTGGGAATATGCACAAAGCATGGCAGGCAAACCATATGGTTACCACAACTTAATATTTAGCTGGATAGACACAATTGACGGAAATTATCCCTCTCCCTTGGATGCTCATCTGGTATGCACTATCTATTCTTTCTGATCATAGTTGTGCCAATTTGTGTTTCCTTCCAAAGCCTCTTAATAATCCTTTTACTTAGTCATTCTTTTCACTTGACACTTCAATCAATTTCTGCTTTGGCTCAAGAGCTGAGGTATGTTCTTTCAGATAAAGATTGTTATTGACTGGTGCATTTAAGATTCTAGACGTGTGAACTAAAATAAGTGATTAGCATGCATATGCCTTTTCCAAGCAGACTACTGAGCACTGATTGTAAACTATACCCCAGCAAAATTGGTTTTCAAATTGCTTATTGGGTCTCAAAAGCTGGTAAGATTTTGATGTGTTGAACAATGTGTTGACTTTTATAATGCGTATGCCATTAATTCAGTTGAATTTTACTGTGATGTTATCTGCGCATTCTCATGGAGCTACATTTGTTTGTTGGTACCTTTATTATCTGATGATAGCTTAAAGTTCATCAGAAGGTCACACATCAATTTGGCAGAGAATAATTGATGTCAACAGTTGATTTCATAGAAATATAATCGGACTCTGAATTGCTAAACGGTCAGTGGGGGATTAAAAATATAAACTTCTGCACAATTATGCTGATGTGTTTTTGTGCAAGAACATCAAAATATCATATGATGACACACTTGTGCTTTTAATTACTTTTGAGACGTATGAAGAAGGTTGAACACAAGAATGATGAGGGTAGAGTTGGGGGCATGAAAAGAGAGGACAATGGCATTGTTGGTGCTTAGCATTATATTTGAAAAGTGTTACCGGATTGCTTTATGCCTCTTCAATTTGGTGCATTTGTGAAATTTCACCAGATTTAATTTGTTGTTGATATGTTGCTCGGTACAGGTTGCTTCTGTCATGACTGTTTGGAATCACTTACAGCCCGCATATGCAGCTAACATGTGGAATGAAGCCTTAAACAAGCGACTTGGAACTCAGGTCATATCTGTTTTCTCGAATTAGTGAACTGCCTCTATTTATTGAGACAAAAAAAGGGACAAAATACACTCAGATCAGAGCAGCTGTTCACCTAGATAATACGTGTGTCCATTGAGTAACTGGTTAAATTAAGTTGAGCAAATTACTATGAAATGAACAAAGTTCAATAACATAACTGTAGTTTACCCTGAAATCCACAATGGTTTGGTTAAAAAGCATACGGTGAAAATTCTCGAGCAAAAAGCCAAGTGAGTGCAGGCTTGTGCCGTACATCTGATAAGATCCACAACTAATGATGAATAATGAATTTTGTGTCCATGCAGGGCCTTGGTCTTCCTGATGTTCTTGTCGAAGTTGAAAAGCGTGGGTCATCTTTTGCCAAATTGTTGACTATCCCAGAACAGGATGACTGGGTTTATAGTGATGGGAAATCAACTTCTTGTGTTTCTTTCATTCTTGAAATGTATAAAGAAGCAGGACTATTTGGTCCACTTGCAAGTTCGATTCAGGTTACAGAATTCACGGTGAGTTCATTAGATGGATTTTGATGTGAGCATTGGGGTTCATTAACTGGACGAATCCAAACGTACTATTTCTTTTCTTAAAAAGAAATTCTTGGCCGTTGCACTGGTGGAAGTATCTTCTGCTTATACTGTCATATTATTCACATATGCCTATCAAGTACTCCCCCTGTCCTAATTTATGTGATACACTTTCCTTTTTAGTCCATCCCAACATTTCCTTATTTGACAACAATTTAACTTTAAACTTTACCTATTACGCTTAATGAGATGATTTATAACCACACAAATATCTTTGGTTTGTTTTAGACCACAAGATTCAAAAGTCTTCCTTTATGTCTTAAACTCCGTGCCCAGTCAAACTATATCACATAAATTGGGACGGAGGGAGTAATATTTTGGTCAGTCGATTCCCTTTTAGCTACTTCCTCTGTTTCGACTGTTCTATTTTTGTGCTTCGGTTATCCCAAAATATGTACGTGGGTTACTTCCTTAAAAAACTACTGCAATTTTTGTTTACCAAATAGCTATGGAAGGCCCACATTATGCTATAAAAAATTAGTCTATTTTCTATTCTGGACCTACTTTTATATACATACACACACACACACACAAATAAAGAACTCTTGCATTTACAGTTAGTGACAAAAGTACTTCAGCCCATTCAATATTATCTCTAAAGAGGTGAACTGGGAAACTGAGAGTGGGCTGGAGAAGTAGTTTTTATCCATTTTTCAGATGTTTCTCTGACTGTGTTTTGATCCTGTTGACCTTTTTGGTGCATCTCACTCAAAGGCATATTGTTCTTATATCGAATTCCATTGTGGTATTAGTAATAAATTAGGGCTTTGTCGGTTTTAGGAGGTAATGTGTCTTTAACCTGTTGTTTTGAAGTGCAGATAAAAGATGCTTACTCGCTTAAGTTTTTTGAAAACAATACGAATCGGTTGCCTAAGTGGTGCAATGCGGATGACACAGTGGAGCTTCCTTTCTGTCAAATTAAAGGGAAGTACCGGATGGAATTGCCTGGATACAATACAATGGATATTTACGCCCATATGAATGAAAAGTGCCCATCTATGCCTCCACAATATTACAGGCCACAAAGTTGTTGACATGGCCAGCTTTCTTGCTGTGGTTTAAGGTACAAGTACTTACAAGGATGGTCTTCCAATGCTAGATTGGCGTGACAAGGACGTAGTTTGTATTTTTTGAGTTAGCTTTATATTGAAAGAGCTTGGAAATTTTTTTTCCTAGAAAACGTGTATGTCAAAGCAGACTTAGAATTAAAGTGTAAATATTAGTAGTAGTTTTGTTGATTTGTTCTGTCTGCAAAACTTTGTAGATCCTGAAACAATCTTTTACTGTTGGTCAACATCTGTAGTGTTGTAGCCTCTTTTCTGATGTAATTTGTAGAATCTTTTGCTCGAGCAGTTAATATTACCAAAAATCTGTTCTTTTCTTTGCTGTTGTGGAAGCCTAAATGTTGTTATTGGCTGCTTCCTCAATTGACGAACCTTGTTTCTTGTCTTATAGAAGAATTACTAAAGTAGAGAAGCCTTCTGGAAATTAATCTAGTTTAGCCAGTATTAACTGGAAATTTGGAAATGTCAAGTGATTTAAGCAGAAGTTGAATAGATATTGGTTGAAAATCTCATTAAAAAAATGGATCATCTTGAACAATGTAACTATTATTAGATTTACATATAATGTCGATGGTAGTTTAGTCGAGGGGCACGGGGGCAGAATCACTTCCTTTAGAACCCCAATCGGTAACTAACATGACCTTATTTCTAAAGCAGGAAAGTTGATTTTATCTGGAGTTATTTTATGTTAGGGAGTCTCCAGATTGAATTTAGTTAGGATTTACTTGCTTCAATCTAGCAAGATTCATGGTGAACTTCGACGAGAGTTTCTCTTGAAGCAATAACGCGTTGATGTAGTCGCCACCGGAGCCACAAAGAACTATCTAAATTGATTCGTTTTTGCCGATAAGCCCCAATTTCATCATAGGAATTTGAATACTAAATTGTTGCACTTCTGCATGTAAGTGCTGGAACCCCATGACCCTCGCATGTAAATGCAAAGTAGAAAGAAGGCGAATATGACCTACTGAAAGAGCGTTCGATGGACGATGGGTGTTGACAAAAGGCAGAATTAACAGATGAAAAAATTGGGAAGCTATATATAAGATGGAGAAACTTTAAGAAATAAACAAGAGATAGACAATAATTACCAAAGCTTTAGCCATATAATTATGTTTACAGCCTGTACAATAATTACCAAAGGTTTAGCCATGTAATTATGTTTACAGCCTGTAGCCATAAAATATCACTGCGCATATCCATTTAAAACTAAGGACAAATACTGATATGCTAAAGACTCAATTGAAACTCAATTCGAAATTTGAAACTTTCTAGTAGTTAATTCTATTAGTGGGTTTGATGGAATTCGTTGGAAACACTCGGACGATGCAATATTCAAAATTTTAGGAAGATAGAGTCAAATACAAAAACAGCAACAACAACAGTATAATCCCACAAGTGGGGTCTATGAAGGGTACAGTGTACGCAAACCTTACTCCTATCATGAGAGGTAGGAAGATAGAGTCAAATACGAAGTGAAATCGACTTGGAAAACATAACTGCGACAATATTTATCACGTGATATTGGTGTAGTAATACTTAGCAGCTTGCAGTTTATAACATGTGGGATCTGTTTAGATCACTTTACTCTAAAGGCTCGTTTCGTGAAAAAATTGCAATCCTTAACCCCAACAACTGGAAGTCTTGACTTGGTGCTAGGCGTTGATCCCTGCTGAAGAACTCACCAGTGCAGTATGACTTCAATGTGAAATGTGTACTAGTTATAGAGAATGGATTATTATGAGCAAAATTTCACTCTTTGCAATCTTGTATCCAGGATCATCAAGGTCCTGCTCCAAATGGAATGAACCAGTGAAGATAACTATTGGATCAAACTTAAATCGGGCAGGTCAACGAAGATTAATATAGTTGATAGCATTTAAGCCTCAGTTGTTGTTGGTGTAGTAAATAACTTGGTAGTTTGCCCTCTATAATTTGTGTGATCCGTTTGTTATGATATTATTGCAATGAATGAGACTTGAGTCCCACATATGTTAATGTGAGGCTTATATAGAGTTGGACTCTCCCACCTCAATAGCTAGGTGTTGGAGCGTAATTTTCCTAAGGTTGTATCAATGTTCCATAAGATAATAACACGACTTAAGCCATGTGAAAATTTGCGTACCAAGTACTAACAATGTGGAAATTAACCTATTTAAAGACAAAAATGCTCTCCTAAAGTAAGTATTTCATGTATACCAATTTCATTATTAATTACCGCATAAACAATCCCTACATAACTAATATGTTAACCTAACTACCCCTAATTTTATGCAAGAGGCTTGATCTTAAGAATGTCAAACCTCCTTAATTGTTGGGAGATCTATGACATGGTAATTTAGTTGCCAAGTTATTCGCCATGCTTTTAACCCTAAGTGCTGCTAGCTAATGGCAGAAAACAGGAAAGGAAGATCAAGAAATGAGGCGAAGCCTCTCACTATTTGTTTTCTACCATTGGAAAGGATGAAAGAAAAATTGAAAGGTCAGTCACTCTTCCTCTCTGATCCTACTCTTTTTTGATGATTCACTGTGAGTGCCTGTCCGAATAAGTTAGCATTTTAGACAATTTCTTCATCACAACACCTAAAGAAATTCAGATATTTTGTCTAAGCAAATTAAGAAAATAACAAAACAAGGACCTCTTCATGCTAGACAAGCGGCTTTTGAATCACAACACTTGCCCAATTTCCGACCCAGATGTCTCATTTCATGGGAACGATGAGGTACAACTTCAAAAGCATTGAACCACATGTTGTCAAGGTCTCTCTGAGCTAGGGGATGGGAGACGTCAGATATCACAACTTGAGGACGTCTGTGCTACTGAACACATAATTCCTCTTTTTTACCATCAGCTTTTGTACTCGTCGCTAATGGATGATTCTCCAGCATGAAGCACCTGGTTCTCCATCAGATTTTCCTGCACCGCCTTCACTCAGGCAATTCTTTCAGAATTTACACAGAATGGACGTACGATATTCTAGAACATGAAACGAGCAAGGCAAGTTATTCTAGTTTACCTGTAAAAGCTCTGTCATCCTGCCAATCCCGTAATTCATCAAAGGTTTTGTAACAGAGGTAATCTTGGTAGGAATAGGGGAACTTATAGAATCGCTTGGTCCTATAGAAGGAAGCTCATTCATGTCGCCAATATCAACAGGTTTAGATGTGTTGTTAGATATAATTGGCTTAACCTCTTTCTGTTGCACCAATGTTGCTCCCTCACCAAGGGAACTACCTCCATCCTGCCCAGCGACCAGTGCTTCTTGGTCGCCGACTTGAGTAACCTGACTAGTCGTTAGTGACCCATTAGGTGGCAGCGTAGCCAAGGGCGCAACAGTCATATGAGCAGCTTGGGATGAATCTGGAGGAGCTTGCGTAGCAGGTGGAAATCCATTGGTTGGGTTGACAGGTTGAAGGACAACAGGAACAACAGCACCGCGGGCTCCCACCAAAGGGACAGAAGGAGCTGTTGTTGGAGATGATACATTTAGCTGAGCCCTCCGATCATGGCCATATGCCTGAACTTGGTTTCTAACGGGTAGATGAATGTCGTTCCTTTTAATCATCTGAACATGTGGTGCCACATCATTTTCTGCTGTGACAGGATCAAAATGCCCTGGCTTAAAAACAACACCCCTGAAATTTGTATTGGAGTCGCCAATCCTAACACTGAGCAAATAACCAGCATCAAATGCAGATTCGACAACACCTGTAACAGCCTGACCTATCATTCCATCATTTGCTGGCTGACCTATTATCCCAACATTTGCAACATTAACTGTATCTACTTGTTGGGGTCGGATCTCTTTTGTTTGTTTAAATCCCGGTGGAAAATTAGCAGTTTTTACACGCTTTAGGCTGTGATCCTTGCGCGGGCGACCCCGCCCCCGCTTGACAGGAACAGTTACTGCAGCATAGGAGCTGTCCCCATGAATAGCTGGGTTCATTCTCAGAAGTTGCTGTCGAGTATCTAAACTTCCTTCCTGCTAGTCTTCTGTAGTACCTGCCTGGAAAAGACCAGTCTCATATTTTGACTCAGAACAATTATTAAGATACTTCCTCTGTCCCAATTATGTGTCACTCTTTTCTTTTTAGTCAATCCCAAAAAATGACATCTTTCTATATTAGTAACAATTTAACTTTAAACTTCCCATTTTACCCTTAATAAGATGATTTATTGCGACACAAATATTACGGGTTGCTATAGACCAGACGTTTCAAAAGTCTTCTTTTCATTCTAAAACTCCCTACCCAGTCAAACACCTTCACATAAATTGGGGATGAGGAAGTAGTAAATAAAAATGTGGCATTGCATTGGCTTGGCAAAGGGTAAATATGACCCAAAGCATCGCTTCTATTCTAGGATTGCGATTTGGGATCACTCGGGGATAAAGGTGGACAGTTCATTCAGGAAGGAGGACACCATATGCATGGGATTGCACGATACCGAGCTAAAGTTGACACAAAACCTGGACAGTAAAGCGTTGAAGTGGTAAGTTAAAACAATGGCTGTAACAGTTAAATGGCATATAGAGAGAATGGGAATTAGGCTTTTTTGACAGGAAGACATGTGAAGGTAAATAAGAGATCAGATTAAAATATGGTATTATAAAATATTACTAGGAGATAATGATTATAACTTTATGGCAATATGGTCCCAGCTAACCCAAGCTAAGTAGGACTCAGCAGATTTGCGTATAAGGAATTGCAGGGAGTAGTGAGCAAAACAAGACACCTACTATTACAGTATAAATATCCAACAGATTTATTTAATCATTCAAATTATGTGGAATATTTATATCCATTCCCAGGAGACTTAAGAATATAAGCAACACTGCAAACACCATTCCCTTTAGTGAGAAATACTACAACAACATATCCAGTATAATCCCACCATGTGCGGTCTGGGGAGGGTAAAGTGTACGCAGACCTTACCTCTACCTTTTGACGGGCAGGGAGGTTGTTTCCGATAGACCCCCGGCTCAAAGAGAGATATAAAAAGCATTAGTAATAATAAACAGTGATAATAAGCCGAAATAGTAGAAATATAGTAGGATGGCGAAGTAAAAGAAACAATCAGATAGTGCTAGAGGTAATGACAAGCATCCAAAGCAGAGTAGAAAGGCATGTCAAATTACTATCGAAATATAAGGACCTATAAGAGTAATACTACGACTACTAGTATGCACGGATAAGGAAGACAACACTCAAATACTTACTAACTCTCTACCCTAATCCGTGCCCTCCATAACCTCCTATCTAAGGTCATGTCCTTGGTAAGTCGGACCTGAGCCATGTCTTGTCTAATCACCTCTCCCCAATACTTCTTAGGCCTACCTCTACCTCTCCTAAAACTATCCCTAGCCAGGCTCTCACACCTTCGTACTGGGGCATCCGCGTATCTCCTTGGCACATGTCCGAACCATCACAATCTCGCTTCCCGCATCTTATCCTCCACAGAGGCCACTCCCACCTTGTCTCGGATGCTTCCATTTCTTATCCTATCTCTCCTAGTATGCCCACACATCCATCGCAGCATTCGCATCTCCACGACTTTCATCTTCTGAACGTGAGAGTTCTTGACTGGCCAACACTCTGCCCCATACAACATAGTTGGTTTAACCACCACCCTGTAGAACTTGCCTTTAAGTTTTGGTAATACCTTCTTATCACACAAGACTCCGGATGCAAGCCTCCATTTCATCCACCCTGCACCAATACGATGAGTGACATCCTCGTCAATCTCTCCATTTCCTTGAATAATAGACCCAAGATACTTAAAAATTTCTTTCTTTTGAATGGCCTGAGTACCAAGCCTCACTTCCATATCAACCTCATGCGTGACGCTACTGAACTTGCACTCCAAGTATTCAGTCTTGGTTCTACTCAACCTGAACCCTTTAGACTCCAGGGTCTGTCTCTACACCTCCAACTTAGCATTAACTCCACTGCGGGACTCGTCAATCATAATTATGTCATCCGCGAATAGCATACACCAAGGCACCTCACCTTAGATTTGTCGCGTCAGTCCATCCATCACTAAGGCAAACAGAATAGGGGTAAGAGTTGATCCCTGGTGCAACCCCATCATCACTGGAAAGTGCTCTGAGTCTCCTCCCACTGTCCTTACCGAGGTCTTGGCTCCATCGTACATGTCCTTAATCGCCCTACTGTACGCCATAAGAACACCTCTAGCCTCCAAACAACTCAATAGAACCCTTGGGGCTTTATCATATGCCTTTTCTAGGTCAATGAATACCATATTGAGAAATACTACAAAATCTCAATTTCATACAGTGTTTCGTCACATATACCAAAATGACACTTTCATTACAAAGAGTAGACAACTTTTCTTGATAAAGACAGAGTACAACTAATGAATATAAGTAAGGAAAAATGCTAAAGACAACTCAGAATAGCATATCTGATACCCAAGTACCTACCCGGAGCAACTTCATCCAGCCTAGAGTTGAGAACAATTTGGTATGTATTCAACATACCTTATAATGCTGGCTAGTGAAACTATTATTTACTAATCAGGACATTTAGGCACATGTGCGACAATATTACTGGGGGAATAACAAAGCAACAGACATGGACCAAAGTGATAAGTGACCAATTAAGGAAAAAAAATTTGATAGCTCCATTGTGAAGAGAAAATCACTTTTGTACAATCTCACATGGCTTTCCTTGGCAAGTTGACATGCATGGTTTTGTTATGTAGCTTGATTGCATGGAAGTGCTAAAATACCAGGTGTTCTTTCTTTAAAATATTTAAACCAGATTTACTGCAAGTCATCAGCTGGGATATTTAACCGTTGCACATGAACATGTAATTTAAATTAAGATTGTTAAAACAAATTAATATCTGAAAATACTTCTTAATCCAATCCAATAAAGGTAAAAAAAATTGCCTTTATGCAATGATTTATAGCCACACAAAATATATGTGACTCATTTAACACCACAAGTTTAAAAGTCTTCTCTTTGCTCTGAAACTCCGTGCCCAGTCAAATGGGTTCACATAAATTGAAACGGAAGTAGTACAACGTATGCTAAATGCATACAAAACCCGGACTTCCTAGGGAAGACCAATAAAGGCTCCTACACACTCATATCATTGGAATTATCAAATGTATTCCTAAAAGTTAAAATCTCTTTTTTGATAACAGAGTAATCCCCCTCTGTGATAACCCGCCTAACCCCAGTCAGCCCACATGTACAAAACCTGGGGAATATCAGCCCACCTCTCTACCTTGCTCCCACTCAACTGAACCAAAGCCCTTGGGGCGAATCCCTAATTTTTATTATGACAGTGGAGTCTGGGCTAACTTGCGCGCACCCGGATTATTTCACCGCCTACTTGCTTCCTCTCACTAGCACAGGTACCGGATAACTCTGCCCACCAAGATTTAGGCAAATGGGAAGAAATTATCTAGCATTTTTGTCTCTGACAGGATTGAACATGAAACAAGTTCTCCTCCTCAACTATTAGGCCACACCTGTGAGTGCCCCTGGGGCGAATCCTAAAAGTTCGCATCTCTCTATAAACTAGTAAAAACATACGAGGAGCGGATACAATGTAGGATATGTGGGTTCACGAGAACCCAGTAACTTTTGTTTAGACCCTCTTTATGTATTAAGAAAAAACTAGATACCAATAAATATGCAACTGTGAACCCGGTTATTATTAGTTACCAAAAGAGGAAGAACCGAGTTATTGTTGTAGATCAACTCGAGATCGTTGTAGAAACTCATATACTTTAAATGCTGGATCCACCTCCAAAACATACTTAAAATGAGCTTTTTTTGACTGTGAAGACTGAATATAATACTTTCTAGTAATTCTGTTTCTTCAAGAATAACTACTTATGAAATGCTGAAACTGAACAAACAATATTTGGCTACGTTATACCGGAAAAAGGTGCTAAAAACATAAATCTAGTTCCTTAACTAATTTTTCAATCTTTTCACAACTAAAAATATTAACATTTTTCATCCAAAAAAAAAAAAAAAAACATAAAACGAATTAACAAACCAGTTAGAACATTTTAAAGTTAAAGTTAAATAGACCCAAAATACTACAGTAATATTAGAAAACGACCATACCTTAGTTCGTAGGACTGGCACTGCTAGAAGAGGGACTTCAAGAAATGGAGATAAACAAGTAGTGAAACTTAAACCCTAAATTTTGTTAATTAGCAAAGAGAGAAAGGAATGAGAGGGATAATTAGGAAATTAATTTACTGTTGTGCAGAATTTGAAATGAGGGGGAAGGATTGCTTTTATCACGGGCGTTAACGATAGTTTTGCCTAGAGTTGAGCAAAGACAGAGGAAATGAAAAATAAAGGAGAAAAGAAAAAGAAACACTCGTATTTGGTAGTTGGTATTCTTTCGATATATATGTGACATAATTTAATCCTATATGGATTCAAAATACAGTCAAATCTCTCTATAGTAGCAGTTTTGTCCGAAAATTCTCACGTTTATAAGCATACTGAAAGGTCATGATGTGATACCGACATTCTATACTAAATCTCATTTAGTTGTTATAGACAAAAGTACGTAAACAATTAACTTTTTATGTTATAAACGAAAATAATATACTTGTAAATTTTAAAATCTCAATTGATTTTCATATCTCATAAATCAAAAATTGAAAAGACTAATAAATTAGTACTAAGTCCATAACTAATTGTACCACGTATAAAGAATTAAAATCTATGGAACGTATGCATTTTAAATTAATTGAGAATTTAAATATTTAAGTTTGACGTAAAACTCTACAATTGTAGGTCAAGCTTCGTAAATTTAGTCCCTTAGTGATAATATAACACTTCAACCGACGAAAAATTTTGTCCAAACTTTCAAAGAAAAAGGAAAATTCAATAGCTTTCCTTTGAAGGTCGTCTCGTTCCAAGTGCTTAACATTTGACTTTTCTATCTCCAAGTCAAGTAAGAGATCGAGTCTCTTCATCGACACTTTGTTGTCACATAATATATTTCTTACAAAATATTATATCACACTATTTGAGTATAGTCATATAGAGAGGTAATTTTACAAAAGAGTGTACCGCTATAACGGATGATATCACCGTCATTATATGTGCGTAATGTCGTTATAGAGAAGAAAATATAACATGAAAAATCGGTTCCAGTGAGAAAACTGTGTCGTTATAGTGAAATGATGTTATAACGAATGACAATTATAGAGAGGTTTGACTGTATACTGACATAATTGTTTACCCTCGGATTGTGAGCAACAATTAAATTTGTAAATGGTGACTAGGATATGTGGATGAACTTAATCTTCTATACTATGAGATCCTATCGAATATATATAAGTGTGTGTAATATGAACTAGTAAGTGATAACAAATATTATTGAGCAGTAATGAGAAAAACTGGAAAGGAAAAATTAGCCAATGTAGCGGATTGGTTCGGCTTGGAGATATTTCTTATATCCGCACTAAAATGCTTAAGGAAATCTTTATAACATTTTTCCGATTGATAACTGTTGCCGAATGATGAAAAAACCAACCTAAAAGGAAGGGTAGCCCTCTATTTATAGGTAATCATAAACGGGCCTTAGTACAATGTAAAAGCCTTTCTAAAAAGAAAACCCTAAAACGGATATACAGTGCTCCGATTCTCCAGCTTGGACACCCGTACCATTGTCGTTATGGCGGAACGGTTTGGTGATGCGTGGCCGCTTCATAACTGATTATCCGGACCTACATTGGATATGCTCATTTAGGTTCGGGTCTACCGTGTCCGGTAAAATACCTTCGACGTTGAAGTAGAGTTGAACGCGTTCGTGCCCATTCGGACCTATCTTTTACTCCGGTCCCATCGGAAACAAGTTGACCCGATTTTTACCGTATACAGATAGTCCCCACACTTTCCGGATTAGAGTTTCACCGAAGTGACGGGAAGTGGAAAAGACTCTTCCGGTGACTTCCTTAATAAGTTTATTCTTGCCTCGAAAATAAGCGGGAATCGTAACGTCTCTTCACGTCACGTCCTTCTGACTCTCTCGGCCACGTGTCTCTCATTCCGAATGGCCAACTCGGTAAGCTCACCGTGGCCTAACCCCCGAGCTCGCCCGTTGTTCATGGCGCAACCGAAGGAGAACCTGTTAGAATACGAGGCAGTGACATGGGCCGACGTCCATAACAGGTATGAGTCCAAAATTCGGGTGGAGGATGATCAAATCGAACTGCCACTAGGAATGGTGAACCGAGGTAAAAATGCAGATAGGTCGAAAAAGGCGATGGATACAGAGCCAAATTCATCCGAGGTAGATACCAACCGTATGGACTTCTGGAGAGGTTGGGCTTCAGGTCGGACAGGGGAAGAAATGGTCCTAGTCATCACTTGGTCGGGAATGACAGGCGTAATGAGCATAGTTCGGGAAGCCGAGGGTTACAATTTAGAAGTGACACTGGCGGGTCATCTACCAGCGGAGAGACCCCAAAGTTGTCTGAGTACAATTTCAATGTGGATGCTGCTGGAATTGTTTTGGCTATTGGCTATATTAAAGACGCGAGGTGGCCGAGGTCGCTTTGGTCCGATCCTTCCCAAAGGGATCTGAATGTGATATGCGAGTACCATGGTACTCATGGCCATAGAATGGACTGTCGGCAGCTGAGAGACAAAGTGGCCCAAATACTAAAAAACGAGCACTTGCGCGAGTTTCTAAGCGTCCGGGCTAAAGGGAATTACAGAAATAGAGATACAAACAGGCAAGTTGAGCCAGTGGAGCCACAACATGTGATCAACATGATCATCGGTGGGGCTAAAACTCCCCGAGGTCCGATGATGAAGAGGACAAAAGTCTCAATCACTGCGGAAAAAGAACCTAGACATGATCGTGAGATCCATTTCCTACCCATTTAAGACGCGGAAGGCATCATGCAACCCCACAACGGATGCCTTTGCAATCTCTATCCTTATTAATAAATCACAGTTAAACGTATTTTGATTGATCTGTGAAGTTCGCCCAATATTATCCGTCGGATACAGGGAACAAACAGGGACTACTAGACAAGATCGAGCCAAAACCCCCTCCCAACGGCAAAATGACAAACACAAAAGGGGAAAATTTCCCCCAAATATTAT
>NC_081350.1:57428677-57545095 GCF_029784015.1 Lycium ferocissimum
GAAAACCAGAAAGGTTAGAAGAATGCAATAAAAGAAACAATGTAGCGAAACAGTTTCAACATTCATAGCAACTATATTCTTAGCTTGAACTTAGATTAATACTATCAAGTTATATTGTCAAAGCATCTAGCTCAGTATTTAACACTTAAGTCTATGGTAGTCTAAATGTCTATATGATTAAGTCATATATGTAAGCTTAGACTAGATGATACTATAGTCTTATAACCCCAAATTGCCAGTTGACAAAATAGTCTTATAACCCAAAATTTGCCAGTTGACAACCCATCGTAAGCTATTTACAATAATCACAGCCAAAGTTGAAATCAAACCTTTTATTCCCAGTCTTAACCTTGACTCTAGAACCTTTTGACTAATCCATGTTTTTCAGAAGCCAGTAACATCAAGGATCAAAACCAAATGACACAAAGGTAAAGATACCATATTTAAGGCCAAATTTCAGATTAAAAAATAAATGTGATGAGCTAATCGCAACAACAACAAACCTAAATAAACAGGAAACTAAACTAATACTTAAACCAAGCATAGTTGTCACGACCCAACCCACCATGACTAGCACCCACCCTAACTCCTTGTGGGCGAACCAACACGTAAGTCATCGATTCATTCTAGTCCATTTTTATATTAACCAGTTCAATCAGTTATTAGCCATCAAGCACAAAATAAATCAAATTAGGTCATGCTATAAAACAATGAAGTAAATGCGGAAGTCCTACTATTACAAACCCCAAAATCCGAAAGTCACCGTATGAGGACTCTAATCTAAAGCATGTCTAAGGAATGTAATAATGTAACTGGCCTAAATAAATAACCAACAATGTCCGAATTGACATATAGACATCATAAAAGAAGATCTTCAGCGCCTCGCAATGGATGTAGTTCCCTAAATCTAACTGGCCGCCAACCCCCAATGCTAAATACGGTGTCCTGCAGCAATGACTGCCAACTGCATCAAAAAGAACGCAAATGCTTTAGTATCGTCAAGATAAACACCGGTAAAAATCGTTAGATATCATAGAGAATACTAAGATTAGTATCACGCATACATCATAAAATCAATAAATAGACAGTTTGCCACCAACAACACGAAATAAATAATCTAACAAGTCAACCAAGTGATATTACTAATCAAGTCACCCAAAGATATCAAGAAGCAAATCAACAAACAACAAACTGAACAAGTCTACCAACAATAACCATATATTTCGTTGTACACACATGCTAACCGATGTCACCGCCGTGAGGCCGCGACCGGCAGGACCTATGGTATCCATATACCCTTTGCCGATAATTCATCAACCCGAGCCATAAATCTTCCGCTGTTAATCCCCGAGCCGCTGTCCATATCATATACCACTCATTTTCGAAACGAACCTCGGACCACGAGCTCATAATGTAAGTCACATCCTCACCCCCGATCAAATGTACCTTTTCATATATATACAATAGTATTTCTTGTCCTCTTATTTTCAATAATCGAATCATCATTTTGTATCCCAATTTCACAGAGAAGATCTTATTAACTTCTCACCACAACAATATTAAACTGTAGGTTCCAACATAATGAATAGTGGCATGAAGCCCACGCAGTCACTCGAACAATTGCATATAGAAATTCAACCACACACACACATCATGTTTGAAGACTAGATATGCTTTCTCCTATCGAATTCACAACATATACAATCAACTAATCAAAATCTAACTCAAGTAGACCGTAACTTACCTCAAACATACAGCTGGAACAATGCGAATCACTCCGCTACAACCTTTCCCTTCTGTAAAGCCTCGAAATGCTCAAAGTCTAAAAATTAGAATGCTCAATGAGTCATAATTACTCTAGTCACAAACTCAATTCAAGAACACCCTTCCCTTTAGCCCCATTCCCATGGATGAATGATTTCTAGGTGTAAAACAACCTAACAATGGCCTTAGTAACCACCAATCATCATTTTATAAAGAAAATTTATCAAAACATCAATTACAATTAGTTTCCATGGTCAACCTACCATTTTTACGAAACTCTAAGTCTCAATTCACTTAGTTCATGGCTCTAATGGTTCAATTCTTGATTAAAAAGAGTTAAATCAACCCATTAGATGATAAACAAATGATAACAATCATAACCCATCAATTATAGAAAGTCTTTTAGGTTCTAGGGTTACTATTACTAATTCACCATTGGAGACCCATAAAAGGGATGATAATCATGAAAATGATAACGTAATGATTGAAAGGGATGGTTAAGACTTACCTCTCAAGAATATTCCTGACCTAGCTTGGAAATTCGCCCTAGGTGCTTGTGAGGAACTGTTTTGGAGTTTTATGAATAAAGAATTTGGAACTAAGTGTTTAAAAATCGAGATTCGCGTCTCGTCGACTGCGCCATGCACACAATCGCACTGGCTGCAATGGTGCGTTTATAGCGACTGTCGCTATAACGGATCATAAAGAAACTGACCTCCGCCATAGCGGGCCATATCCCGCTATAGCGACATTACCATAGCTGTTCATTGCCCGCAAACGTGTCCACACGCCACAATGGACACAATGAATATGATCGACCGCTGCGCGAGGGAGTTCATGCTATAATGGTTCCACCGTAGGAGTACCTACCCTGCGGCAACGGTACCACTGAGGCAGTAAGCTTGCAATTTTCCCCAGTTTTTCACTCTACCACCCAACATTTCATCCGAGGCCTCACAAACACAAACAAACATGCACATAGGTATAAAAACACCATACGAACTTACCTGTGGCCTCAGAATTCCCAACGGAGTTCTAATTTCCTACTTCACCCCCCGATGGACTCAACACAGTCAAACAATAATCACAAACAAGTCAAGTTTTCAGTTCTTAGACTTATACAATCGAGTTTCTATTAGCTCGTTCTACCTTTGGGAAGGTTTTATTTGGTGGAGCGATCCTATATTTTTCATAACGATCGGGAGGGTCGTTACACCAGATACCATTTAAAATACCGTTCGTCCCTGAACGGACAAGGATGAGGAATCTAGGAAAAGTTACCTAACTCGGCGAAAAGCCGAGGATAGTTGGTACGCATATCAGATTCTGTTTCCCAAGTAGCTTCCTCTACCGGGCGATTCTTCCACTGAAGTTTAACGGAGGCTATTTTCTTCGACCTCAACTTGCGAACATCCCTATCTAAGATAGAAACACGCTCTTCCTTATACGTCAAGTTCTCATCTAGCAAAACCGAATCCTAACGGATTATGTGCGACCCACCGCCGTGGTACCTCTTCAACATCGAAACGTGAAATATCGGATGAACGCCTGATAGACCCGGAGGTAAAGCCAACTCATAAGCTACCTCCCCCACACGCTTGAGAATCTCGAACGGCCCAATGTATCTCGAGCTAAGCTTGCCCTTCTTCCCAAACCTCATCACACCCTTCATGGGTGAGACTTTCAATAACACTTGCTCTCCCTCTCCGAACTCAAGATCTCAGACTTTATGGTCCGCATATTCCTTTTGCCTACTCTGTGCTACCACTCTCTTAGAAGGTCCGTACTCTAAGGTCTCACCTCAAACGCATCCAACCACCCAATAGGAGACCTATACCTCCTCCTGTACAACGCCTCAAATGGAGCCATATCAATACTCACTGGTAGCTATTGTTATGTACAGGCGGACCTCGCCAATGGTAAGAACGATCCCAATGACCACCAAAGTCTATCACACAAGCCCGAAGCATATCTTCAAGAACCTCGAATAGTCCGCTCGATCGCCCGTCGATACCGAGGGTGGAAAGTCGTACTAAGGTCCAACCTAGTACCCAATTCCTCATGCAAATGCACCAAAATCTAGGTGAACGTTGTGCCCGTCGGACACAATGGAGATAGGAACCCCATGTAGCCTAACCACCTCACGAATGTAGATCTTAGCTAATTTCTCCGCATCATAAGTTATCCGCACTGGAATAAAGTGTGCAGTCTTAGTCAACTTGTCAACAATAACCAGATAGAATCAAACTTCCCCAACGTCTTCGGAAGACCAACCACGAAATCCATTGCTATTATTTCCCACTTCCACTCAGGAATGGGCATCCTCTGAAGTGTACCCCCAGGTTTCTGATGTTCATACTTTAATTGTTGGCGCCGTACACCGAGCAACAAACTCCACTATATCGCGCTTCATCCTAGTCCACCAGTACTGTTGTCTCAAATCGCGATACATCTTAGTAGCGCCAGGATGAATGGAATACCTCAAATTGTGAGCCTCCGACAGAATAGTCTTAATCAAATCACCCACACGTGGCACACAGACTCGCCCTTTAATCCGCAAAACCCCCTCTTCATCGATCACGGCCTCTTTGGCCTCACCTCGCAACACCTTGTCACGAAATTTACACAACTTAGCATCCTCAAACTGTTTAGCCTTAAGCTGCTCCAGAAATGATGATCGAGCCTTAACACAAGCCAACACCCTATCCGTGTTAGAAATATCCAGCTTCATAAAACTGTTAGCTAGAGTCTGAACCTCTTTAGCTAACAGACGCTCCGAAGAAATCAAACGAGCCAGACTTCCCATACTAGCTGACTTCCTGCTCAACGCGTCAGCCACTACATTTGCTTTACCAGGATGATACAAGATGGTGATGTCATAATCTTTTAGCAGTTCCATCCATCTCCGCTGCCTAGAGTTCAGATCCCTCTGAGTGAACACGTGCTGCAAACTGCGGTGATCAGTGTACACCTCACAATGGACCCCATACAAATAGTGCCTCTAAATTTTCATAAGTAAACACCACCTTTGCCGCTGGTTAAGTCATGAGTAGGATAGTTCTTCTCATGCACTTTCAACTGCAGAGAAGCATAAGCAATCACCTTCTTTTCTTGCATCAAAACAGCACCCAAACCAGAACGTGAAGCATCACAATAAACAACAAAATCCTTGCCCTCCACAGGCAATGCTAGAATAGGCATTGTAGTCAACAATGTCTTGAGCTTTTGGTATCTCTCCTCACACTCGTCGAACCACTGAAACGGTACCTCTTTCTGAGTCAAGCGAGTAAAATGAGAAGCAATAAAGGCGAACCCTTTCACAAACCAACGATAATAGCTAGCCAAACCCATGAAACTACGGATCTCGATCACTGATGTGGGCCTAGCCCATTCCCTGACTGCCTGAATTTTCTGCGGATCCACCATAATACCCTCCTTCGAAATTACATGCCCCGAAAAGGACACAAACGACAACCAAAATTCACACTTGGAGAATTTAGCATACAGCTCCTTCTCCCACAATACCCCAAGAGCAATCCTCAAATGTTTCTCGTGCTCCTCCTTACTTCTATAATACACTAGGATATCATCAATGAACACTATCACAAAAGAGTCTAGAAAGGGCTTAAACACACTGTTTATCAAATCCATGAACGCAGCTGGGGCATTAGTAAGCTCGAAAGACATAACCAAGAACTCATAGTGTCCACACCGTACTTGTCCACAGCCCCCATCTTGTGAAGCCTCTCGTGACAATCTATGATGAAATCGTACGCATCCTCTGAATTAGTACCATAGAAAATCGGAGGCTTCATTTTAGTGAACCTCCAAAACAAATCATGCTCCTCACTAGTCATTACCGGCCTTGCAACTGGCCTCGGAAAGGCCTCAAAACCCGAAACTTCATCCAAACGAGGTGCCACTGCTGCGGCATGCTGAACTCCCGGAGCCTGAACTCTATCCGGACCTGGGGCTGCTATCCCTGCGCCCCTACCTGCTGGAATGGCTGGTATAGCCCCGGCCTGTGCTAACCCATGCAACCAATTCAAAGACTCCGGCGCCATTGTGTATCCGGTATACTAGGAGCCTGCCCGGCCTCCCGGAGGAACTAGTACCGCCGCTAGCCGGGCCGTGCGACCGCATCTCCCGCGGCCTCATTGTGAGCCACCGGAGGCTCCGGGATCAACTACCGGGAATCCGCCCTAGCCGGTGCCGCCCTCTACTAGGACCGGGCACGCCGCCGGGCCGGGCGGCGGTGCGGTTGCATCTCCCGCGGCCTCATTAGGAGCCACTAGAGGCTCGGGATCAACTACTGAGAATCCAACCCCAGCCGGTGCCGCCTCTCTACCAGCTCCTCTGCCTCCACCTATGCCTTTGGCTGCTGCCGCGCGTGTTCTCGCCATCTGCGAGAGAATGAAGGATAGTCAGATACCAATTTGAATCATCCAGATACCAATTGGAATCAAGTAGCACGAAAGAAAGAAAGAAAAGGGAATTTTCCTAGTGCCCGGTAGCTAAGGCCTATCATGACAGCCTTTTATTTGGGAGAGTAGTACTATAAATCAAGTTGGACTTGGTTCTTTCACAATCTCCTCTCTAAGGCATCTTTAAAAGACTTCCCATGCCAAGTGATTTGCAACATGAATATCTACACACCTATCTTCCTTCATCCCATCATTAGATGAGTCCTACTATCCTAGAAGTGAGACAACTTGATTTTAAAACCAAATTAACTTACAATCTTCCAAAATAAAATGTTTTAGCTTCTTTTTAACCCAAAGGACCCTATTTGTTTAATCTATGTTGATTTTAGTGGCACGTTGTTAACAAAATCCTTCCCAGGTCTTATTAACTCCTTCCTAATCAACGAAAGGCTTTAATGGGCCCTATTGGCAACAAAAATGAGATTCAGAGGAGACCTTAAAGACCTGAGGTGAAGCAGTTCCTAGACCTTTACCTCAATAAAAGGAAAGTAGTACAAGGCTGGTCATCACCCCAGGCCTGTTCCTAGACTTTTCCTTTTGATAAGGAGAGACAATATGGGTTGGTCATCACCCCAACCCTTTCTATGCCATCATCCTTACCTCCCTAAGGTGTACTCAACCCTTTATCCCATCTTATAGTCAAATGGCAATCACTAAAGACCTTTAGGATTAGGATGAGTTTAATATTACCCTTAAGCTATACTATTTTGTTTATTTAAGACTACCCTCAACTATTTTATCCTCTTTCCTAAGGCATCAATCAACTAACAACTTATCAATATTAGACCATCCTAGGTTTTACCTCTAATAGGCAAATATACACATGACCAGTTTTAATCTTGAAGACAAATCATCCCTTTAAACTGGTTAAGACAAGATAAATACACAACTTGACCCTATTCATTTTATCACTCCCAACCTATATATACCAGTTATCAACATGTATTTAAGCATTGGAAATAACAGTTTCATAAACTAAAGTAAGCAGTTCTTAGGAGCAGTTGAAACAATTTAAGAACAGTGTAATAAAATCTTACTTCTTTAGTACAGGGATACCTCAAGGCCAATAAGAAAAACAAGAAAGGTCAGAGGAATGCAATAAAAGAAAAAATGTAGGTGAAACAGGTTTCAGCATTCATAGCAACTATATTCTTAGCTTCTTGAACTCAGATTAATACTATCAAGTTATATTGTCAAAGGCAGACCTAGCTCAGACAGAACACTTAAGTCTATGGTAGTCTAAATGTCTATATGATTAAGTCATCTATGTAAGCTTAGACTAGATGATACTATAGTCTTAGAACCCCAAATTGCCAGTTGACAAACCACCTTAAGCTATTTACAATAATCACAGCCAAAGTTGAAATCAAACCTTTTATTCCCATTCTTAACCCTGACTCTAGAACTTTTTGACTAATCCATGTTTTCTTTGTGTAAGTAGAACATCAAGGATCAAAACCAAACAGACACAGGCTAAGCATACCATTTTTAGGCCAAATCCTCAGGATTAACAAATAAATACAGAGCTAATCAGCTAACAACAAACCTAAACTAAACAGGAAACTAAACTAATACTTAAACCAAGCATAGTACTTAATTACACAGGATGCTACTAATATTTAAACTAGAATTTAAAAGAAAGCAATATCAAGATAAATGAGCAATATCAAGATAAATGGTTACCTTTTTTGAGTGCAGCTTGGTTAAGAATGGATTTGAAAGTTCCCTTGTGCTTCCAATCCCCTCCTCAGCCACAAACAAAACAAACACTTTAAAATTTTCACTCGAAAAAATAAAAGTTAAGTCGAAGTGTCCAATTCTAGTCGGTCACTTCCTTTAAAACCCTAGTTTCGAGTTTTAGGTGAATACATTTGATATTCCTCTTCTTTCTTTGAAGGAAGAATCCCAAATTGTTGTTTGAAATCGATGTGGGACTAAATGATTTATAAGGGGATTCATCTTGAATCCTTGTAAATTTGTGAGAACCAATAGGAATTGCGGGTTTGAAACCAAATACAACAAAAACCATTAAGGATTTGCTTTTCTTTGACCATAAAATTCAAAAAGCTAGAGACAATGTCGAAACTCTACCTTGTTTGGTTGATATGCGGAGGATTCGTACAAGAAACAATAAATGCTTCCCCAAACCGGCTATACACAACTTGTACAAGCATCGTACGTCTGTGTATTTGCCATTTTTGGCCTTAGATGACGAGGAAAGAGAAAGAGAATATGCTGACGGCTAGGGTTTTCCCTTCAAACCCTTAGCCAAAATGAAAGAATGAGGCTTTAGGGGTTTGTTTGGTTGCTTTAAGCCGAGAATGGGCCGGGTCTGGTTCCTTTTTGGGCTGGACTTGGCTAATTCTAAAAGAAGAGAAGCAGGCCCATTCTTTTTCATATATATACACACACACACATAGTATACGAATACGTATATTAGTGTATAAAAAAGGGTTGATTACTAAAGCATTTTAATTGTAGCTAAATTAAAACTAATTAATCAATTAATTTAAAAACACTGCTAATTTCATAAAATAGACTGAACTTGCAAACATGGCCTTAATTGAATCAAACCATGAAATTGGTTATCTCAATTATGGCCGCAATTTGACTAACCAATGGATTAGTTCAATTGTAGCCGTAATTAAACATATGATAAGCAATTTACAAATATAATCATTATTAATTATGATTAATTTACAAATTGTCAATGTGACTTCTAGGGGTGTTCATGGTCCGGTTTGACTCGGGTTTTGGTTAAAACCAAACCAAACCAATTAAGTCGATTTTTCTTAATATTCAAACCAAACCAAACCATTATAGTATGAATTCTATCGGTTTCGGTTTTGTCGGTTTTATCTGTTTTGTTCGATTTTTGCGGTTTTATGAATGTATTAATACAAATAACCTTTGAATCAAATGGTAATTAAATACGACTTTGACCGTGATCCATTAAAATCTAAGAATCTTCTTAATTAATTCATTAACTTTATTTAGGTATAGGCTTATGACTATGGGTATAGGAATTACAGAAACATAACATCTACTTTTCATGATTTTAGTTACCTCCCTACATATAGCCTTTTCATATTGCGCAGCCCCTTCGAAATTTTGTTATCTAGACTGTTTGTGTTTACAAAGCACTGAGAAGAAAGCACAGAAGCTAAAGTGGAAAATGATAAACATAAAGACAAAGTCATCAACCAAATCTTTTTAAATTCCAATTGCCATTTTTTCCCTTTAATTTGTTTCGGATAAAATGCTAGCTTATTAGTAGTAATTCAGATGGCATGTAAATGAGGGAATCGTAAAACCAAATAAGGGGAAAATTCTATTTTACCTTAAGCAAAATTCTTTTTCTTTTACCTTAAATGGGCTACACTTTTCTTTCTAATTATTTTACATTGTATTGGACTTGGAATGAGCCAAAATTTTGAAGAAGATATATATGTATATAATATTTTAGATATGTATGTATCTATCGGTTTGGTTAGGATTTTTTTTGGTTTAACACTAAACCAAACCAAATGTTATCGATTTTTTAAAATTTAAAACCAAATCAAGTCAAACCAAGCCAGTTTTCGGTTTATTAAGTCGGTTTGACTCTGTTTACTGGTTCAGATTGATTTTTTGGTCTCATTTGAACACCCTTAGTGACTGATTATGCAGAAATTAAAGTTTGAGGGACAAAAGGATTATTTATTTTAATTAATCAATTTCCTTGAATTAAACGGAGTAAAATACTTGCTAATTTGGTACTAGATAATTCAAACAATTAGTTGAATGATTGTTTTGAATTAATCTATTAATAATAAAATATGTAGATTATTTTAAATACTTTACAAAATATATTCGAAGTTATTTTTCCAAATGAAATGGCAAAATATTATCGATATAATTTTGCTTACATGAGAATTCAGGCCACATGTAGTTCGACTTGCTGAGGAAGGATAACCCTTATGCGGGAATACCTTCGGATTTCCCGATGTGTATCCGACCGGTTACGATTATTTTAGTAAAAAAAAAAATTGTGGCTAAGTCTAAGATCAGATGGCTTCCAAATCCTTAGAGAGCTTAACTCTCATGGGCACCATATCTTGACTGGCTGCGTAAGAAAAAGTTCCACGTTTGCTCCGCAAGTGTAGGAGCAAGTGTCTGGATCTGGTTCAGCGGCCTGCTCCTTTATGGCTGCTCCGTGCTTGTTTTCGTCTATTTACAGCTTTGCAGATATATCCCGTGATGTATGCTTGATCGTTTTGATGAATGGCCCTTTTGGCGTCGATTTGTTTGAATGAATGGCCCTTTCGGCATGCACATGCTTTTTGTTTGTATGAATGCCCCTTTTGGCATGTAGATGCTTTTGTTCGGATTGCCCTTGTAGCAATGTTTATTTCGAATGAATGGCCCTTTCGGCATGCACATGCTTTTTGTTTGTATGAAACGGCCCTTTTGGCAATGCTTGTTTGAATGAATGGCCCTTTCGGCATGCTTGTTTTTTTTGTATGAAATGGCCCTTTTGGCAGTGCTTGTTTTTTTGTTTGTATGAATGACCTTTTTGTCATGCTTGTTTGTGTTTGTATGAATGGCCCTTCTGGCATGCATATGCTCTTTTGTTTGTATGAATGGCCTTTTTGGCATGCATATGCTCTTTTGTTTGTATGAATGGCCCTTCGGGCATGCATATGCTCTTTTGTTTTATGAATGGCCCTTTTGGTATGCATATAACAGATATGGCCCTTGCGGCTTGGTGATCTTTCTTTCGTCCATAGTGTTGGTTGTGACCCTCGTGGTCGGATGCGTCCTTTTGTCCTTTGTCATGACTCTTTTGGTCGAATATGTCCTTTTCTTCTTTATTCTGACCCTTTTGGTCGGATGTAATGCTTTTTCATCCATTTTACGACCCTTTCGGTCGGATGCATCTTTCTCCCGTTCATCCATCTTGTAGCCCTCAATGGCTTGGCTTTTAACAGCACCCTCAGAATCTAAGCCTTTTGAAGTGCCAGTGGTTGTAGCTGTGGTAGGGCTTTTTTTCTTATCACTCCGGATCTATATGACCTCCAGACAGTACAAAGTAGACCTGTTCTATAGAAGCAGGTAGTAACCAAACCTTTTAAGAATTTGTTCAAGGGGGACCCCTCTGTTGTGGCACTTTTAAAAGGGAGAATCAGATTAGGCTGTCACTACTCTAGAAGAGGAAGCGTAGCTGGCACATTAAACCATGACTGTACGGTGAAAGATATCCCTAAAGTCATGGCGAGGGAGAGAGTATTAAACGAAAATGTTATTGCAATGGAGTCGTACAACCATTTCCCCTCGGGCTTGAAATGGAATATGAGATAAGGTAACACAATAAGACAAGGTCCGACGAATCTTCGAGAGAGCAGAAAACCATGTTTGTACCTCATGAGTGAAAGTTCTGACAAGAATACCAAATGCTCTAGCCAATCCAAAGTTAGCCAGCTTTAAAGCATTTGTACGTCGATCTATTCAGCAAGTTCTGAGGCTTCAAATCTCGATGAAGAACTCTATGAGAATGACAAGAAGCAATTCCACGAAGTATTTGATACAAAAACATCTGCAAAATTGGGAAGATTACTTAATTGCTGACTATAAGCAAGAAGCATGTGAAACTGATAAACCTTAACCACTCAAGTAGCACTTTATCAAATTACAAATGAGATAGGAGTAATTTTTGTTTCCAAGTATTTTTGCTCAGCTCATCACCCTCCCTCTTGAAGTAAAACTGTAAATAGAGTTACAAGTTATGACCAACTTCCTGATGAAGCAACAAAACCATCAAATGGCTAACACACAGTGACAAAGCAAACCTCCAAAGTATAATAGAAATTCTACTCACTTTAACCAGACGTGGATCCTTAGAGAATTCAGGACACGAATCCATGTGCTTCTTCAAGTCCAAGTCAAGATATTCAAAGACTAGATACAATCTCTTTTCAGTGTGCACCACATCCTGCAACCTGTGACCAATAAGAAAAAGGAACTTTCTTGGATTTGCAGAAGATACTGGTACAAACTAAAAAACGGTTTTTACCATGTTACAAAAAAAATTGATTTAACATAGCAACTGAAGGTACTGAGGTGTACGCTGTGAATCTGTTATCTACTCTCTAATTTGAGTAATTTCTTCTAACTCAATCTGCCAAACCAACTAACCCCCATCACGCAGGCCTTCTGGCTTCTACTCATGGCATCCGCCCCCCACGCACACACACACAAAAACCATCCAAAGGAGGTCCCTTTTGCGCTTACATAGATTAAAAGAACAATCAAATGGCAGTCCAAGCATCATGCTAATTTTACTTTTACTCTTCTCTCATCATCATTCAGAAAGCAACTGAACATTTCAACCAGATACAATATCTTAGTCTTATAAGGTCAACCAGTTTCTAAACCTTTCAGATATATAAACACCAAATTATATTGTGTTGTTAAATCTCCAAAACCACAAGACAGATCAACAAAATAAAAAAATGAAAAAAAGAAAAGTTTAAAAACATGGTTTAGCTAATATACAAAGAGTCGAGGGGACAAAAACTAAAAGCTTAAATATTCCTAAAAGTTTTCTATCCGCTAATGCAGGAATGACTGATGGGCTTCTTTGTTTTTTTAAATAGTCTACCTTCAAAAGAAATTATGTGGCCTAGTAATCAATGAAGTTGGTTGAAAACCATGAGGTGTCAGGTTTGAATCCCAAAGGAGGCAAAAACACCAAGTGAACTGTTCCCATCTCTCCAAGCCTTGGTGGACAGTGTTACCTGATACGTGTGCTGGCGGGAGATAGCAGGTACCCCGTGGAATTAGTCGAGGTACATGCAAGCTGGCCTGGACACAACCGTTATGATAAAAGAAAAAAGTTATTGGTTATTGCAGTACCCAAAATGTGTAGATGTGGTTTTAACTTTTAATACATACATGCACAATTTCTACAGTACTACTAAACTAAATAAGTTGTTGAAGTTTACAATTGTAGAATCCAAGTAAAACCGTATGGCTTTACCTTCCATACTAGAAGTTGCCTACAAACTATTGGAGTATAACCATTGCGAAGTAGAAGTTATCAAACCCAATCAAACTTGAACATGCACTGTAGTGGTAAAGCAAGGAGGAACAATATATGCCATGAGGATTCCTCCAGGACATATTGAAGCAACAAATTTCAGCTGCTAAATCCTTTCCCGAAGGCCCAAATTAAGACGCATGGGGAAAGATTCTCTTTATCAGGGACTCCTTGTTACAGCATTCACAGAAGATTGGTATTTAAAAGAAATTTTCACAAAGTAAAAGAAGTCGGTAAAAAGAAACAGCACCAAGGCCAGAAAGCAAAATGAGATTCATTGGTCTCGTGAAAATTAAAATAATGAATGTCCTGCATTAATCTTACTTGAGGAGTTAGACAACAAACATAAACCAAAGTTCACATATAATCAACCTCATATTGATAGCATAATCACAAGAAACCAAAGCATGACCCAAATTACACTCTACGGCAATATACAATCACAAAGTAATATCACTAAATTATACCTCACAATATTAGCATGCTGCATCTCTTTCAAGAGAGAGATTTCTCTAATAGCTATGCTTGGTACCCCCTCATCTTCCTGCTCCAGCCTTATTTTCTTCAGCGCAATAGTTTCATTTGTTACTCGATCACGAGCCTTGTACACTACACCATACGTTCCTTCTCCAATCTTCTCAACTTTTTCATACTGCAATGACTCCCGAAATCACTATCAACATAAGAGTAATCCTAAACCCAAAAGCAACTAAAGTCTAAAGATACAGATAATAACTCCTTTACCTGGTCCATCTGGTTCAAACTCAATGCACTCCCTGAAAAAGAAAGCAGTCGAAACACAAAAAGATTTTCAGACAGCAAAGTGGTAACCAAATAAAAATATATCTACTGTAGTACATATTAGGCCTTACAATCGAAAGCTAATCCAAAACATATTATACATTCGACTATCAACTATTGAAGTACTCCCTCCATCATGTGACACTCTTTCCTTTTAAGTCGATCCCAAAAATAATGACTCCTTTCTATATTTAGTAACAATTTAACTTTAAACTTTCCATTTTACCCTTAATGAGATAATTTATAGCCACACAAATATCTACGGCTTATTTTAGGCCACAAATATCAAAAGTCTTCCACTCATTCTTAAACTCTGTGCTCAGTCAAACACTTCACATAAATTGAGAATAAGGGAGTAACACTTTAAACACATTTTCACGTCAATGCAGATCAGAGATTGCAGTTTTCGCATTTAAGCACAGAAAAGGCTTTACTGGACCAAACTTTAGTGTTTGGTTAACTGAAATTGTTAAAATACTTTCTCCATGCAAAGTTGCAACTTCACACTTGGAAACTATTACTAGTAGACAGTAATAACATGAATTAGGGAAAATCAATTTCAGTTGGTTTCAGTGTTGTAAGATAAGAATGGCTATACTAATCTATCTTCAATTAAAGACACTACATTGTTTGACATAAGTAAATCAGAGATCTCCAATTCAGTCAACTCTAAGCATCGAAATTAACCTGAACAGATAATTGACAACGGAAAATGTATAGAAATAAATATACTACATTATTCAAATGTAGACAAATTCTAATAAAGCTTCGAATGTAATGATTTACATAGGAAAACGAGGAACAATGTGGAGTTACCTTTGGTCGGAAAAAAAAAAAAAGAAAAAAAAAGAGCCGTTGTCAATTCTCGGCGTACTTGTTTGGACTAGACTCAACTTTACTCTTCTTTTCCCTCTATTTGCATACAAGTCCAAAATGCATTTCACCTTTTTTATTTTATTTTTCCTTTATTTCCTTTTAATAATATAATTTTTAATATTTTAATGAAATTTATATTAATACTACTCTTTTTATTTTTTATTTTTTTGTTTCTCGCCAAGGATTTGATTTTTTCCATACCCAAGGCTCGAACTCAAGACCTCTAGTTAATGGAGGAGCAATCTCATCCACTGCACCACATCCTTTGGTGGTTATATTAATATTACTCTGCTAGTTATATAATGATAAAATAAATCTGAAAACAGACTCCAACGAAATACTCCTAGAGGAGGTATATGTTGTTATATAGTTTAAAATATTCACTATGTTGAAAATTTTCGATTTTGCTAGGAAGTTTGTCGCAATGTAAATATGTAATGCTAAATAGCTAGTAGTTTACAGAATTTTCTGATAGACTAGCGGGTAATTTTATTGTTTACCTACTGAATTCGTCCGTCTCTAATTTTTGTTTTTTTAGTAGTGTGGCATGAAATAGTAAGGAGATTCACACTTGGAAACCAAATATGATTCCTAATTAAATTATCCATTATTTTCTAATGTATCACCCCTGAAATTATCCATTATTTTCTTAGGTGCCGCTCGTGAAATTACCGTGAATGCATATGTTATGGGAAATGTATGCTTTTTTTCTTCTTTTTTTACAGAAAAGGGATAAAAATGTCTGTAAAGTATGTGAAATTCACTATATTTGTCATCCGTTAATAGTTTGATCCAATTATGTCCTTGTCGTTACTTTATTGGATCAAAAATGTCTTTGTTTTACACAAAACTTAACCGAGGACATATTGGGACCTATACGCATAGTATAGAGTCTGGAACCTAAATAATCCAAAAAAAGTGGAAATGAACCAAAAGTGATACCAAAGTACCCTCAACGCAACAATTTACACGTTATTGGACTTAACTATAACGGCTCAGTTAAGTCCAATAACGCAGTAAATTACTGTGTTTTCTGTTTCTTCTTCTTTTATTGATTAATTACTCTCTTTCTTTTAAATTTTCACATTTTTTCCGTACTTTGGCCATAAATTAATCATGCTTCGAGACTCCGGAACTTCAATATTTTATATAGAATCCCATTTTTTTTTGTGCGATTAATAATGTAGGCTCAATGCACTAAGGATACGCAAAACTTCGGGTCGTCATTTTAGTGGTTGAAAAGTGCTCGAAGTAAATTTTTGTTTGAAAACTTGTTATCATTAGCTTTAAGTTTTTATTTTATTTTTTTAGGGTTTAGATTTAAGCGTGTTATTTTTTAGTTAATGCGTAACTTTATATCAAATATGTTGCGATTTTTTATAATTAATTTAGAATGTCACATGAGTTAGTTATAAACGATAACAAAAAGTAAATAAGATTTATCATTAACAAAAAATATACTTAATATTTACTTAACTATACAACTTATATTGCAAATAGACAATCGTCAATCGGTCCCACATGTAGTAGACTTTAGAATACCCTGACGCCTGAGGCTTATACGATCCCCACCACCCTCGTCATCATCCCCGTCCCCCTTTCTCCTCTTAATATTAAGACGCTCTACGTCATGATCATCCGCTCTTCCCTTCTTTGCACTCTTGATGATAAAGTGCTTCTTCTTGGGATCTCATACCGCTGGTACTCTCAGAACACCCAGTCAGATGGGCTCATCCTCATCGGGAGACGGGACCGCAACATAATCATCCTCATCGAGATACGGGACCGCAGGCGGCGAAGGATGTACGTGAAAAAACATATAAAAATTAGTCCTAATTTTAATTTATATTGAATACATTAACGTTTGTTAAAAATCAAAACTGTATATAGACGGGTGCATGAGTAGGCTCCTGAAAGGACCCCTGAGGTGGGTCTGGTGCAGAATCTGAAGTGATCTCATGGATTGTATGCTGAGAGGCTGAAGCTGGAGCGGTGTCCTGTCAATATAATTATTCAATATAAATAAAATAATAATTATATTGAATATATTAGCGTTTGTTAAAAATCAAACCTGTGTACCGACGGGATTTAGTTTATCGTTCGTTATTCAAGATTTAGTTTATCGTTCGTTATTCATTTTATGATTGCAACAATTATTTTATATATTAACTAACTAATTCATAATTAACAATTGCTAACCAATTATTCTTCTAACTACAATTAAAGTAATAACGAACTAACCCATTTAATGAGAAATTATATTAACTAACTAATTAATCATTAATTAAATAATTAACACATAAATTAGATAACTACTTAGCACATTAACAATTAACATATGATAAACAATTTGAATAAATAAATTAGCAATTACATAATTAACATATAATAAGAGATTAATTTTCTAATTAACAAATTAGCATAGAATAAACAATTAATAGATAAATTAAGTAAATATTATATTTTTTGCGTATCTATTTATTAATGATTAATGTTATTTTACTTTTTGTTATCGTTTATAGCTAACTCGTGTGAAATCCTAAATTAATTATAAAAAAATCGCAACATATTTGAAATAAAGTTACGCATTAACTAAAAAATAACACGCTTAAATCTAAACCCTAAAAAATAAAAAACTTAAAGCTAATGATAACAAGTTTTCAAACAAAAACTTACTTCGAGCACTTTTCAACTACTAAAATGACGACCCGAAGTTTTGCGTATCCTTGATGTATTGAGCCTACATTATTAATCACATAAAAAAATGGGGTTCTATATAAAATATTGAAGTTCTGAAGTCTCGAAGCTTAATTAATCTATGGCCAAAGTACGGAAAAAGTGTGAAAATTTAAAAGAAAGAAAGTAATTAATCAAAAAAAAAAACCAGAATAATGCAGTATTACTGCGTTAAAGGTACTTTGGTATCACTTTTTTTTCTTGGGATAAAAGTTACGCATTAATTAAAAAATAACACGCTTAAATCTAAACCCTAAAAAATAAAAAACTTAAAGCTAATGATAACAAGTTTTCAAACAAAAACTTACTTCGAGCACTTTTCAACTACTACAATGACGACCCGAAGTTTTGCGTATCCTTGATGTATTGAGCCTACATTATTAATCACACAAAAAAATGGGGTTCTATATAAAATATTGAAGTTCTGAAGTCTCGAAGCTTGATTAATCTATGGCCAAAGTACGGAAAAAGTGTGAAAATTTAAAAGAAAGAAAGTACTTAATCAAAAAAAAAAAAAAAAAAAAACGCAAGATATCGTGCTAAAGGTACTTTGGTATCACTTTTTTTTCTTGGGATATTTTGGTTCATTTCCACTTTTTTGGGATCATTTAGGTTCCGTCTATATTTGGTCCAATTTAGTTCTGCATTTACGAAGCAATTTGATTTAATTGTAAAGAATTTTCTGAAGACATCACATAGAACACATTATGAGCCATTTTTAAGCAACTTAACACACCATTTTGTACATTATAAATTAGAAGTTCTAAGTAACAATACAACAACCATAACGTTTTAAAACAAGAAAAAATATTACATTGCTCCAAACCACGAAATATCATTACATTCCAGTAAACCACTGATTGTCATAAGATTCAATCATGTAATGACTACTTTAAAACTCAAGTTCATCCATTAAGCTTAATTAATTCAGCAATATCAATTCAATGATTATTGATTATTATAACAAATTATAATTTTCATTTTTTTATATTAATTGGATGTAATTAAATCTTTTATATACATAGCAACTTAAGACTACTTTATGGGCTGTAGGAAATGTAATTAAAATTTTATATAAGGTATTAAAATTAAAGAAATTTAATATGATACCGGATGATTGTTGCTTTATTTTAATATTTTGTTGCTTTATTTTTATATTTTGCCTTGAAGTTCTATTATATGTTCAATATTAAAGTAAACCTTATTGGAGCTTTATTTTTAATTTAAACTAATAATGTATATTATCCAATCACATTTGAATATGCAATTGGTAATTTAAACTAGTAATGCTCATATTTTTCTTGATCAACCAATCTATAATAAATTTAATTTTTTTAATGGTTTACAGGGAACTAAATACTAAAGAGCTGACTCGGGCTCGGTTACACTTTAAGAATCCTTGGTTGAGCTTGGCTTGGCTCGGTATTGTAAGAAGCTCAGTTGGGCTTAGCTCGCTCAGCTCGACGCCTAGGTATCCCGTTTCAATTTTATATGTGGCGGTGTTTGATAAATATTTTGGGAACTTGTGACCTCAAACATGAGATAAAAATTTTGTGGCTATAAAGCATTTATTAAGGGTAAAATGAAAAGTTTAAAGTTAATTTTTTCAAATATAAAAATGTGTTCTTCTTTATTAAATGTACTAATTAAAAAATAGTCAGCCGCAGATCCAAAACTTTACTTACAGGTTTACGAGAACCCAGTAGATTTTGGTTATACCTTGTGTGAACCCAATTAATATTTTAATCTAATTTGAAATGACTGCAGGAACCCATAAACAATTAATCCTAAATCAATATCTGAAAATAGTGTCACATAGAATTGAACAAGAAAAGTACTACTTCTCTTTCCTTGTAGTGACAGAAGGTTTAACATAGACCCTGCCTATATATCAACATCGAAATGTGAAATACATGAAAAGTGAGGGATGGGAAAACCCTACATACTTAAATCTTGTGTGAGATTGTACATTCTCAATTAGTTATAATTGACCAATCAGTATTGTGGTGGAGTGGTAACTGGTAAGTACTCTTTCATTCTTAATAAGATTTTTAATAAGAGGTCTTGGGATCGAGTCTGGTATGAAGTCATCATCGTTAGGAAGCACCTTTTTCCAGCATAAATACGAATTTAATTGAATTCTAATACGGATATCAGATGAAAAAACAAAAAAAGAATTTAAATACAATTGAAAACGCTTACGATATATAGTAAAGCTCTCTAAGTTTGGTGAGAAATAAACGCAACTAATTAATATGTGGGGAAATGCAGGAGTGGGTTTGCGAAATGCCGGAGGGGAGGGCACAATAATCAATCATATTATAAATAATTATAATATGATCAGTATATGCTATGATATGAATATGGATCCTGATTCCTGAAAGAGAGGAAGTGCCACTTATACGGCTTCTTTTTTGGTCCAAAAGTGAAGTATACTGTGTAGAAGCATATCTAGAATTTTTAAATGATGGATACATCACTTAAAAAAATTATTAAGTAGGAATTGATCTTTAATTCTTTAGGTAAATAGCTTAACATTCAACCAAGTACACCATTTAAACTTCTTGAAGCATGGGTGTCAACAGATAATATTATACCATTTCAAAAAATATATTCATAAAATATCCAATTTTTCGGAGAAACTATAAGTTCATGTGCACCATAATATACCATATAAATCGGCCTCTGACTATAGATAATTAAAAAGTAACATTTTATGCTACAATTTCTCTGTAATACATGTACAGTTCCTTAATATACTCAAAGAAAAAACATATTACTCCCTCCGGATCAAAAAAAGAGTCCACTTAGCCTTTTTTTTTTTTTTGAATAAAAAAAAGAGTCCGGCCACTTATCAAATCAAGAAAGAATTAACCTTGTTTTTTCATATTTGCCCCTATTAAGTGTTATATGATCAAATCCCAATGTCTATTTAATTAGAGGTAGTTTAGTCAAATTACCTATTTTTGTCTAGGAGTTAGTATTTTTTTAAGGGGTGTGCAAATGGCTAAGTGGACTCTTTTTTTGATCCGGAGGGAGTAGCTTCTAATCTGTCTGTTTCAAAAACACTTGAGACAAACAAAGGAAGAACTATTAAAAAGTATTAGAGTCAAACCTTTCTATAACAACATCGTTAGGTCCAATTTGGCTAGCAAATGGCTGTTATACACCTATAACAGTATTGACATTTAAATAATATCTTGTTGTTATAGGAAAAAAATGCATAATATCTAACTTTTTATTTTAATTGCCAAATTCAAAGATTGATCACACATTATATAACGAAGGAAAATAATCTCTAGTCCTATTGTAACGATCCATTAGGTCGTTTTGATTGTTTTCCTATTTCTGACTATTTTGTCCTTGTGAGCCTGCCCCTTTTGTTTGTTTTGGATTGTTGTGTAGTGGGCGTGGTTGACACAATTCCCGAGGTGGTCGAATATCTTAAGTTGGGAAATTTCGTCGGTTTTATTGTCACGCCCCAACTCGGGAAACGTGCGGGCACCTACCATTTTTTCACCTCGGTAGGTGAACCCGTCCCTTAACCAACACCCTAACAAATAAATGAAATCAACTCCCAACAATAATATAAATAAGTCTGACATGAAAGTAATAATAAGTGCAAAATAATACATGCCCAAATGAATCTGGTCTAAGTCGTACAAGAGCTACTACATAGATGAAGTCTGAATACATAGTCTCATGGATAAATACTGTCTCAAGGATAGAAATAAGACAAGTAATGAAAGAGTAGCCATCCAAGCTGCAAATCTTCCAAGTGCTCACCCTGGACGCTAGTGAATCAGGCCTCGGGATCAATCACGAGGGGTGGAAGTCTCTCCAACAGCGTACTCTGCACTCATAGAAAGAGTACAACAAGGTAGCATCAGTAAAAAAATAAGGTATTGAATAAGCATCATAGGCCGACAACAGTTAGATCACGTATGCAAACAAGAAAATGGAATGATAATCATGCTCCCAGACAGATACAAGTCAACAAGTCCAATTAGTACAACCAATTTCCAAACGATGTCTCAAATATTTTACGAATCCAAACATAACCCAATAATCACCCAATAACTCAAATATCACCGAAGATCAATATCAATCCAAATGACAATAAGAACATATAATGTGTATGCAAATGGAATGCAATGCAGGGATACACACATGCTCTGGGGGGACAATGTCCACCTCTCGACCGTCATGACCTATGGGGGACCGCTAAGTCCATGTACCGTCATTCCGTATCACACAGTCTAGAATGACTCCTCCATCCAATATCATTGCTAACCACTCCGTATCACACAGCATAGAGATGGCTACGCAAATATAGTAATGTCGCATGAATCATACTTACCTCCGTCATCACCATCTTCCAATATCAAGATCAAGACAAATATATCATAGATATGAGAAAGTATGTCATGCAATAAGAATATCATAAATAACATATGGATTCCAGTCAATTCATATAAGGATAGCCATCATAGTACAAGTATCACATGAATCTGTTCCTTCCAACCAGTCTTTCATAATACATAGAAACCACCAATTCACATAAGAAAAGCCAAGCAAAAACCTAGGGATTCTACAGGGCACGAGCCCAAACACTCAAGTCATACAACAGTACCAACCTAAGAATTCCACCTCAAACTTCATACCCGAAGGTTCACATGATGTCTCCAACAATTCCCTAGTACTACATACGAGTCGCTAACCGGAGTCTAACCAAAAAGGTAAGCCATAACCTACCTGGAGGGTCGAACAGGAATCCCAAGCAAATCACGCGAGCGCCTTGCCCTTCCTTAATGCCTCCAAATACTCAAGGTCTAATTAATACGTAATCTAGTTAGAAATCGTGAAAAACAATAGCCATATTGCTAGACTTTTAATTTGGTCAACTTAAGCCTATGAAATTTGGGGAAACGGGCCCATAAGGGCAATACGGGAAATTCGAAAGTGAAACATGCAATTCGAGTCTAAGTGATCAAAACCCACTAATAAATCCCTAAAACAACTCAATATTAAGCTAAATTCATATTTAAAGTGAAACCCCCAATTTTTGGGTATGAACCCTAACTCTCAAATTCATAAATTGGTTACTAATAATGAAGAATTCATGTTTATATTTCTATTACCCATCAATTCCATACTAATATAAGCGTATTCCATCAACAAATGAAGGATTGATAATCAAAAGTTCATTCAAGAAAGAAACCCCCAAAACTCTCTTTAATCCTTATGTTATTAGAAGACTCTAGCATGAATTAGGGAGTTTCTAAGGTGGATTATGAATCATAAATGAAGAATAGGGTTAGATGAACTTACCCCAATGAAGAATTGCCTCAGAATCTCTTGTTTGCTCTCAGAATTGCTCTAGAACCGTGAGTAATGAACGAGGAGTGATAGGGTTTTAAAAAGGATTTAAGGTGTTTAAGTCCGTCGACCACGAGCGTTAGCATAGCACTAACACCGAATCGCTTACACTAACCGCTTATATTATGGCATCAAAAGCCGGGGCGGACACCAGCCACCAGAAAATTATTGGTTTTGACCATTCTCAACCCGAAATCCGACTATCAGGCCCCACAGATACAAAACAAACATGCAAACACACATTAAAACGCGCTACGAAGTCACCCGTGGCCTCAGATTTCCAAACGGGGGTCTCATTGACCAAGTCAACCCTCAATACCCTAAAACCAACTTTCCAACCCAATTCTCAAAATGCACAATAATGCATTGGGAAACGAACCGAACATACCCACAAGTCTCGAATGACCATCCGGACCTCTCGGAATCGATGGATTTTCGAAAAAGGTTTGTTTACTCAAAAGTCAACTTTGGGTCAAACATTTTTCCATTTAAGACTTATTATCACAAAAATCAAGCTAATATTCACCCGATGACCTCGAAAATCGTACCACCCGTCCCCGCAACTCTAATATAAGCTAATGAAGTTCGAAAAAAGGTCAACAAGGTCAAAAGAACAGTAACGACCAAATGGGTCGTTACATCCATTAGCTTCGAAACATCGAATATAGGCTGGTTGTGTATTTGGATTGGTTCCCGAGGGACTCGGGGGCATCTTGGTCATTTGGTTGGAAAGTTAATTCTTGGCCGTTCGGGGTTGACTTGGTCAATGAGACCTCTTTTGGAAATTTTGAGTGCGCGAGTGAGTTCATCGCGTGTTTTTACATATGTATGCATATTCAGTTTGTATTGGGGAGGTTCCGGGAGAGTCTCGAGATTTCAGGAAGTGAAAGTCAAAACCAGTTTTTGCTGGTTCTGGTGTTTTTGCTATAGCGAAGGGAGTTCCGCCCCTGCGGGATAGCTCTTGTGCGAGGAGGCCCGCAGGAACCAGGGTTAGGTGATTCGGTCTATCCCTACTTCTGCAAAGATTGTCTCGCAGAAGCGATGCCGCTGTTGCGAGGAATTTTTTGCCGCTGCGGAACCGGAGTGTTTAATGAATTTACTCCTCGGCGAGGTTTCTATCGCTGAAGCGAGTGCGCAGGGGCGATAAAAAGGGCACAGGAGTGAGAAATCGCTGAACAGAATACTATTTAGTATCCCTTTACACTTAGACCTATCATTCAAAACCCTTAAGTCTTGAGAGCGATTTTGAAGGAGATTGAGGAGATTTCAAGGAGAAACCATTAGGTAAGTCTTCTAAACTTGATATTATGATTATTCCCATGATTTAGATTCATTATTCATGCTTAGAATGCTAGAATTAAAGAGGAAATTGAGGGGTTTTGGAACCTAACCTAAGAATTGGGGGTTTTGGTATTTGAGCATGATTTAGTGATTATTAATTGATGATTCTTGGTTTATGAATTGTATTAAGCATGGGGAACATGATTTTAGGTTCAGTTTACTGTTTTGCCCTTTTGGGTTTGGAATCCTAATTTTAAGGCTTAATTTGGGGATTTAGATTTATGCAGCATATGGATGTTAATGGATTCGTATTCTAACGTATAATCCATATTTGACTAGACTTTGATCATTCAGAATGGCAAGCGGGGTTTGTGATTCGAGATTCGGCATTCCAGGCAAGTTGAGACCTTGCACTCTTTCTTGAACGTGTGGTTGGCTAAAAATAAATCTAATAAGAGGGTTATGGGTTAATTACGGGGGTTCCAATACTTGTGAGGTGACGAGCTCGAGTATCGGATACCGATCTTCATGTTAAGGGTATTTGTGCACTTTCAATTGTATAGTTAGTCTGAATGTCATGCTTTGGGCACTAGCTGATAGATTAGTACGATCCTTTGGATCTGTGATTGGGGTCTGATGCCCGTAACTTTATATCTCTTATTGTTGCCTATCTTATTTGTTTGTGTGCATATCACTCATATGTCCTTGTTGAGAATGAAAAAGAAACTAAAAGGTGAAGCCTTTATGATAATGAGAACCTAAGAATGGATTTCTTGCGTATATATTTTCCCTTGATTTGATGTATGCCATATTCATACTTTACATATACTTCATGCATACTATTTGAGGATATGATTGTGAGTCCGAGGGGATCTAGTTCCGGACGTGTGATGATGCTTTAGCGCGTTCCATTGATAAATGGGTCCGGTCGGCTAAGTGGTAGGTTCATGAGACATGATATATGGAAAATCGTGATTCGAGGGTGCTACCGGAGCGGTCCGTGATCCGAAGACTTTTCGAAGCAGTGATATATGGGCCTCACGAGCCCCCCATAGGTCACAATTCGTTGACATTCGAACGTATGTATATCGAGAAGTGGAGTAAAGGCCTTGTATTGTATTCAATAAGCATCCATTCATTCCTTATGCCGTTTGTTGTGAATATTCGTATTGACTTGTCTTATCTTGATATCTACCTGCTATGTGAGTTTAATTGTTGAAATGTGATTATCCTGTATCTCGGACTAATGGAAGACTAGTATGGTTGTGGTATCGTAAATTAACCCTCGTCTCCTTTCTAGATTGGGTCGGTCAACGATGTTGCTGAGTACCCGTTGATTATTGTACTCACGCTACATTTGCTGCACCTTTTTGTGTGCAGATTTGGTCCCCAGTACTAGTGGAGCTCGTGACCACCAGGCTGCCCATTAGGAGGTTTTCTGAGAGATTGGGGTGGGCACCATGGTTCTGGATAGCTCCGAACTCTCTTCTATTTATTATTTTCTATCTTTCGTCATTTCAGACAGTTCCATTGATGTATTTCAGACTATTTTTACTCTTTAGTAGTCCTTGTATGTGGGTGACATCAGATTTTGGGATTAGTGTGATAACTTTCTAAGTATTTTATTTAAGATTGTTTAAGACTTGAAAATTGGCTTGTATGATTTAATTCCTCATTAGTTTTCCGCTTAAAAAGGGTACGCTAATGGCTTGTGTTGCCTTACTAGCACGGTGGGGCTAGTACCATCACGACTTGAGATTTTGGGTCGTGACACCTATTACTGGTAATGTTAGAGATTTTATTTCTATTAAAATGATTAATCATTATATTAACAAAAAAGAAAATAGTTGTTATAGAGGGGGGTAATCTGTAACGACCCACTTGGTCGTTATGCGTGCATTGACCATTCTACCCTTGCTAGTACGTTTTCATGGTTAGGAATGAGCGGACCTAAATAAATGGGGGTGTGTTTTTACGTTGTGCTTTGTGACTTATAAGTGACTCTATAATGTGTTTTTAACTTGGTTATTTGCTAGCTTGTGTGCATAGAACCTTAGAGTGAGTTTTAGAGACTAAGTATAAAGAGTAGAAAATTTTCGTGCTCACTGCCCAAAGTCCACCGCTGCCGCGGGGAATGGTCCCGCCGCAAATAAGGGTTGCTCGCGCCGCAGCCGAGCCGCCGCGAAGCAGGGGACTTTTGCAGCGGACCTCAGTAAGTTAGAAACCTAAATACTTTATTTCGACCCCACTCCTCACATAATCCCAAAAATAGTTCCCAAGAGCATAGCCATCAAAGGTAAGCCTTACTCACTAACTTTCTACGTGTAACATTCTTAGTTGTTTCTAATTTCGATCAAAGGACCTTTAATGGGAATTGAAGGGTAGAACACAAATACCAAGGAAACCCTAGAATATAAATGGGTTATTGTTTATTGTTGTTTATTGATTGTTAACTCATCTAAGAGTAGAGATTAACACTTCACAGCATGAGAACATGATATTCAATGATGGAAATTGATTGTTGAGACCTAGGGTTCCGATAAAAATGGGAACCTTAGCTAAAAATAGAATTGTAGGGTTAAAATGATTAGAGAACTCATGAATTGAGTTCATACTCCATTACCTACTTAAGCATTATGATTCTAGACTTTGAATGTTTCGAAGCTTTGAGGAAAGGAAAAGCTATTCATGGGTTGATTGCATTGTTCCAGTTCAGCTTCGAGGTAGGTTGCGATTTACTTGAGTTGGACTTTGATTAGTTGATTGTATATGTCGTAGAATCTATGGGAGAAAACATGTCTAGGACTTCGGATATGGAGTTTGGGTGATTGTTGTTAGTTGTATGAGTTAATTGTGTGAAGTGATTCTCCATTGTTGAGGCTGATAAACTTGAATTGTATTCTTGAGATATTTGAAATGAAGGTGTTAATATATACCCTTCAGAGATGAGTTGATGTTAGTGACATGTTCTGTTATGTTGAGCAGATTATTTGTGAGTCTTGTTGAGACTTGTGCTATTTGATTATACTTCATTGATGTTGACTTGATACGTGTTCTTGAGTCATTCCTTGTGATTTGATTATGAGACGTTGTTGATGATAATTGATATGGAACATACACATCTTTTAAGGCACATTTGACAGGGGGTGACGATGTGGCCTAGTTGTGAGTTCGTGGTCCGAGGTTCATCCGGAATGAGTGGTTCATAGACACCATAGGTCCCCTGCAGGTCATGGCTAATTGGGGAAAACATTATCATTTAGCATGTGTGTACAGATATGTGATAGAGAGGGAACTTTATTGTGTATTTTGCTTCCTTTGGCTTGAGTATTGGTGTCATTGATGATAATTAGTGACTTATTCTGAAAGTGGTTATTTGAAGATATTATTTGTAAAACATGTTTGTCGTGCCTGTCTGCCTATTTCATTTATTTTATGTATGTATGCATGATACTAATCTAAGTCGGCCTATGCTACCTACCAGTACGCTTGTTTGTACTGACCTATGCTACCAGAGACGTTTTCCAGACCTCGCATCTAGTTGAGGTTGTTGATATCAAGATCCGAGGGTGAGCTCCTATCCGTTCCATTCCGCCTGAAGATCTTTCTTTATTTCAGATGTCTATATTCATCCCAAGCATTATGTTATTTTTAGACAATACTTCTTCTTTAGACATTGTTGGTTAGAGTCCTTGTACAGTGACTTTCAGATTTTAGGGATGTAATATCTAGACTTCCGCACTTATTATTTAGTTTATTTTATTGTCAGGCATTATATGCTATTATTCGTGAGTAATGTTTATTAATTTGTTTAAGTAATTAAAATTGGCTTGATAATGGGTTAAAGGATTGGTTCGCCCACTAAAGGATTAGTGTGGGTACCACTCACGTCTGTTTGGGACGTGACAAAGTTGGTATCAGCGATTTAGGTTCGTTGATCTCATTGTACAAGGACATATCTAGTAGAGTCCTGTGGATCGGTACGAAGACGTCTGTACTTATCTTCGGGAGGCTATGGGATACTAGCAAACTTCAATTTCTTTCTTTCGTGCTACTTGGTTCCAATTGGTAGCTGGATGATTCAAATTGGTATCAGACTTTTCTTTCTATTCTCTCACAGATGGTGAGGACTCGTGCGGCAGCAGCAGCTAACGAAGTACCCACGCAGGCCGCTGGGGCCGCAGCTCGCGGGTGAGGACAGGCCGCTGGGGCCACAGTTTGTGGAGGAAGAGGCCAGGCCAGGGGTCGTGGTTGTGGTGGAGGCAGGGGAGCAGCGCACCGGCCAGTGGGCGGGCTCCGCGGCCGATCGGGGAACGCGCCAAGTCCCCCGAGCCTCAAGTTGGTCGCACGAGGCGGAGACGCGTTCGCGCAACCGCCTCGGCCGGACATTATCGCTACCCGGTCGTCGAGATGTTATGGTGCGAGTGTTGAACCTATTGAATGGTTTAGCGAGAGAGCGGTGTGTGTTACGGCAGCAGCGTAGGTAATCGGGGGTGCGAGAGCGTGTGGTCCGTCTCAGGCTCCAGTTTAGGCACTAGGGGTGCAGCAGGCCACAGCTGTGGCTTCACATTTGGATGAGGCCCCAGGTCCTGAGCTATTTCCTAGTCCAATGAGAGGATCGGTGATGAACAGGGTAATTTTTCTGTGGCTACTTACGAGTCTCGATTTTACTCCTTGGCTCGTTATGCTCTCCAGCTTTTGCCTACTGAGGAGGAGAGGGTTAGACGCTTTGTGAAAGGGTTGAATACTTCACTTTCAGCTTGTGGCTCTTGGTAGGGGCCAGGAAGGGTAACCGCCCCTTGGGTTGTACTTTTCTTGAGAGGAGGTTGTGGATCACGTAAAGATTGTCGAGGTGTCCATCAGGATGGCTACAACAAATATGCGAGAGAGAAGGCCCAAAAGCGGTAATTTCGTACACGTTTTCTAAGGGACAGGGATCCCAAAGTTACTCGGGTCATCGGTTCGGTTAGTTGACTACGCCGTTTCGCCTAGAGGCTCATCTGGAGTCGTTCAGTACTCTATCAGCCAGGTAGGGGGCTCTAAGTCCCGAGTTCTAGATCAGGGAGATTATTTAGCTTATTCGGTGTCAATTCAGAGGCCCACTCTTGATCATGCCTGCTTTGAGTGTAGCGAGCATGGGCACATTAAGAGGTTTTGTCCTAGACTTATGCTGGGGTAACGTAGTGAGTCGGCCGACTCCCGCCCAGGTTGTTCGGCTAGAGATGGGGGTCTTTTGGTGTGAACTGTACTCAGACTAGGCGGGATGGTCACACGACTGGTAGAGGTGGCTCTCAGCCCAACAGCAGCAGTTATCAGGCTGGTAAGGTTAGTTCTGAGACAGTTCAGGGGGATCGTGGAGGTTCTCAGGCTAGTGGTGGGCGTGCCCATCTCTATGCTATTCCAGGCAGGCCAGAGGCCGTGGGCTCAGATGCAGTTATCACAGGTACTATCTCAGTTTGTCGCCGGCAGGCTTCTACACTATTTGATCCGGGCTTCACGTTTTCGTATGTGTTTACTTATTTTTCTAGGAGCATTGATACGATTTGTGACTTGCTTAATACTCCTATTTTTGTGTCTACTTCGGTCGGAGATTCTGTGGTTGTCAATAAAGTGTTTCGATCTTGCACTGTTATGATTATCGGTTCTGGTACCTGGGTAGACTTAATGATTTTAGACATGGTAGATTTTGATGTTATTCTGGGTATGATTTGGCTATCTCCCTACCATGCAATCCTAGACTATCACGCTAAAATCGTCACCTTAGCTATGCCCGGGATACCTAGACTTGAGTGGAAAGGAAACCTTAATCCCTCTCCCAAGAAAATTTCTCTCCCAAGAAAATTATCTCCTATGTTCGTGCTAAGAAACTTGTTGAGAGGGGGTGTCGGGCTTATTTGGCACATATTCGTGATACTGATGCTGAGACTTCACCACTTGAGTCAGTTCCTGTAGTTTGTGAGTTTGCAGAGGTGTTTCCTGCGGACTTACCCGGTATGTCACCAGACTGTGATATTGACTTCTGCATTGACTTAGAGCTGAGGAATCGCCCTATTTCTATCCCTCCATATCGTATGGCTCCACAGAAAGTTGAGGGAATTGAAAGAACGGGCGTGGACTTTCTCGGAAAGGTTTTATTCATCCGAGTGTCTCTCCGTGGGGCGCTCTTGTGCTTTTTATGAATAAGAAGGATGGGACTATGCGAATGTGCATTGATTACCACCAGTTAAATAAAGTCACCATCCGAAATAAATATCCTATTCCTCGCATTGATGACCTGTTTGACCAGCTTCAGGAAGCATGTGTGTTCTTTAAAATTGATTTAAGATCGGGCTACCACCAGTTAAAGATACGGATATTATGAGTTTCTTGTCATGTCTTTCGGGCTCACTAATGCCCCTGCTACTTTTATGGACTTGATGAACCGACTTTTTAAGCCATTCTTAGATTCTTTTGTCATTATATTTATTGATGATATGTTGATTTATTCGAAGAGCATGGAAGATCATGAAAAACATTTGAGGATTGTCCTTGGATTGTTGAGGGATAAGGAGTTGTATGCTAAATTTCCTAAGTGCGAATTTTGGCTTGATTCGGTGTCTTTCTTAGGGCACGTGGTTTCGACAGAGGGGATTATGGTTGATCCCAAAAAGATTGAGGCCGTCAGAGATTAGGCTAGGCCCACGTCTGTGACAGAAATTCGCAGCTTCGTGGGGTTAGCTAGTTACTACCGTAGGTTCTTGAAAGGGGTTTGTTCCCATTGCATCACACTTGACCCGTTTGACGCAGAAAGAGGTACCTTTTCAGTGGTCCGATGAGTGTAAAGAGAGCTTTCAAAAGCTCAAGATTTTGTTGACTACATCACCTATTCTTGCCTTGCCCGTGGAGGGTAAGGATTTTGTGATTTATTGTAATGTTTCCCGTTCAGGTTTGGGTGCTGTGTTAATGCAGGATAAGAGGGTTATTGCCTATGCTTCTAGGCAATTGATTATTCATGAAAAGTATTATCCTACCCATGACTTAGAATTGGTCGCAGTGGTGTTTCATTGAAGATTTGGAGGCACTATCTTTATGGTATCCATTGTGAAATATTCACTGATCATCATAGCCTGCAGCACGTGTTTACCCAGCGGGATCTAAATTCTAGACAGCGGAGATGGATGGAACTGTTGAAGGACTATTATATTACTATTCTATATCATCCTGGCAAGGCGAACGTAGTGTCGGATGCCTTGAGCAGGAAGTCAGCTAGTATGGGCAGCTTGGCTCTGTCCGGTCACCTCGAGCGTCCGTGGCGCCGGAGGTTCGTGCTACGGCTAACGGTTTAGTGCGACTTGATTTATCCGGTTCTGGTAGAGTGATGGCTTTTATTGAGGCGAGGTCATCTCTTCTAGACTAGATTAAGGAAAAACAATGTGATGATCCGAGTTTACGCAAAATTCAGGATAAGGTAATGAGTGGTGAGGCAAAGGAGGTTGTGATTGATGAAGAGGGCGTGTTGAGAATTAAGGGGCGCGTGTGCATTCCTCGAGTGGATAACTTGATCCAGACGATTTGAGAGGAGTCCCATAGTTCTAGATATTCTATTCATCCTGGTGCTATGAAGATGTACCATGATCTCAGGCAGCATTACTGGTGGGCTAGGATGAGCGTGATATAGCTAATTATGTTTCCAAGTGTTTAAATTGTCAGCAGGTTAAGTACGAGCACCAAAGACCCGTGGTACTCTTCAGAGGATGCCCATTTCTGAATGGAAGTGGGAGAGGATAGCCATGGATTTTGTGGTAGGTCTTCCGAAGACCTTGGGTAAGTTTGATTCGATCTGGGTCGTTGTCGACCGATTAACTAAGTCTGCACATTTTATTTCGGTCCAGCTTACTTATAATGCCGAGAAGTTAGCCAAGATCTATATTCATGAGATTGTTAGACTGCATGGGGTTCCTATTTCCATCATATCCAATAGGGGCATGACATTTACATCTCGATTTTGGAAGCATTTGCATTTGGAATGTGTACTAGGTTGGACCTTAGCACAGCTTTCCAGCCTCAGACGGACGGTCAGTCCGAGTGGACGATTCAGGTTCTTAAGGACATGCTTCATGCGTGTGTGATTGATTTTGGTGGTCATTGGGACCAGTTTTTACCATTGGCGGAGTTCGCGTATAATAATAGTTATCATTCGAGCATTGATATGGCTCCGTTCGAGGTACTATATGGGAGAAAGTGTAGATCACCTATTAGGTGGTATGATGCGTTCGAAGTAAGACCTTGGGGCACTGATATGTTAAGAGAATCTCTAGATAAGGTCAAGTTGATTTAAGAAAAGCTCTTAGCAACTCAGAGTAGGCAGAAGGAGTATGCGAATCGAAAGGTCCGGGATCTTGAATTTATGTTGGGGGAGCAAGTATTGTTGAAAGTCTCACCCATGAAGGGTGTGATGAGATTTGAAAAGAAAGGTAAGCTTAGTCCTAGATACATTGGGCCGTTTGAGATTCTTGATCGTATTGAGGAGGTAGCGTATAAGTTAGCTTTACCCCTAGGTTTGTCCGGTGTTCACCCGGTGTTTCATATCTCTATGCTGAAGAGGTATCATGGTGATGGGTCTTATATCATTCGTTGGGATTCGGTTCTGTTAGATGAGAATTTGTCCTATGAGGAAGAGCCTGTTGCTATATTAGATAGGGAGGTGCGTAAGTTAAGATCGAAAGAAATCCCGACAGTTACGGTCCAATGGAAGAATCGTTCTGTTGAGTAAGCCACTTGGGAGACCTAGTCAGATATGCGTAATAAGTATCCCTGTCTTTTCGCTGAGTCAGGTACCTTTTTCCCTTGCCTCTTTCCCTCTTGTCCGTTCGGGGACGAACGGTTGTTCAATTGGTATCTGATATAATGACCCGCTTGGTCGTTATACGTGCATTGGCCATTCTACCCTTGCTAGTACGTTCCCGAGGTTAGGAATGAGCCGACCTAAATAAATTGGGGTTTGTTTTTACGCTGTGTTTTGTGACTTATGTTGACTCTGTAATGTGTTTTTAACTTGCTTGTTTGCTGGCTTGTGTGCATAGGGCCTTAGAATGATTTTTAGAGACTAAGTATAAAAAGTGGAAAATTTCCGTGCTCACTACCCAAAATCCACCGCTGCAGTGGAAGGATTTCCGCTGCCACGGTACCGCTGCAGCGGGGAATGGTCCCGCTGCAGGGAAGGGTTAGTTTTCCAAGAGGCCGCCGCGAAGGGGTTGCTCGCACGGCCCCGAGGCCGCTACAAAGAAAGAGGGGACCGCCGCAAAGAGACCTCGCAAGTCGAAACCCGATTTAAATACCTTATTTCGACCCCACTCCTCACATAATCCCAAAAATAGTTCCCAAGAGCTTAGAGGCGACTTCCTAAGGCTAGGGCACTATTCTCCATCAAAGGTAAGCCTTAATCACTAACTTTCTATGCGTAACATTCTTAGTTGATTCTAGTTTCGATTAAAGGACCTTTAAAGGGAATTGAAGGGCAGAATACAAATACCAAGGAAACCCTAGAATATAAATGGGTTATTGTTTATTGTTGTTTATTGATTGTTAACTCATCTAAGAGTACAGATTATCGCTTCATAGCATGAGAACTTGATATTCAATGATGGAAATTGGTTGTTGAGACCTAGGGCTCCGATAAAAATGGGAACTTTGGCTAAAAACAAAATTTTAGGGTTAAAATGATTAGGGAACCCATGAATTGAGTTCATACTCCATTACTTACTTAAGCATTATGATTTATACACTTTGAACGTTTCGAAGCTTTGAGGAAAGGAAAAGTTATTCCGGATTGATTGCATTGTTCCGGTTCGGCTTCGAGGTAGGTGACGGTTTACTTGAGTTAGACTTTGATTAGTTGATTGTATATGTTGTGAAATCTGTGGGAGAAAGCATGTCTAGGACTTCGGATATGGAGTTTGGGTGATTGTTGTTAGTTGTATGAGTTAATTGTGTGAAGTGATTCTCCATTGTTGAGGCTGATAAACTTGAATTGTATTCTTGAGATATTTGAAACGAAGGTGTTCATATATACCCTTCAGAGATGAGTTGATGTTAGTGACATGTTCTGTTATGTTGAGCAGATTATTTGTGAGTCTTATTGAGACTTGTGCTATTTGATTATACTTCATTGATGTTGACTTGATACGTGTTCTTGAGTCATTCCTTGTGATTTGATTATGAGACGTTGTTGATGATAATTGATATGGAACATACACATCTTTTAAGGCACATTTGACAGGGGGTGACGATGTGGCCTAGTTGTGAGTTCATGGTCGGAGGTTCGTCCAGAATGAGTGATACATGGACACCATGGGTCCCCTGCAGTCATGGCTAATTGGGGAAAACATTATCATTTAGCATGTGTGTACAGATATGTGATAGAGAGGGAACTTTATTGTGTATTTTGCTTCCTTCGGCTTGAGTATTGGTGTCATTGATGATAATTGGTGACTTATTCTGAAAGTGGATTATTTGAGGATATTATTTGTAAAACATGTTTGTCGTGCCTGTCTGCCTATTTCATTTATTTTATGTATGTATGCATGATACTAATCTTAGTCGCCCTATGATACCTACTAGTCTCTACGCGTGTTTGTACTTGACCTACACACTTGTCGCACTTTTTTCGTGAGTGCAAATTTTGAGCCGCAGACGTCTTCCGCATCTCGCATCTAGTTGAGGTTGTTTGTATCAAGATCCGAGGGTGAGCTCCTATCCATGCCATGCCGCCTGAAGATCTTTCTTTATTTCAGATGTCTATTTTCATCCCAGACATTATGTTATTTTTAGGTAGTACTTCTTCTTTAGACATTGTTGGATAGAGTCCTTGTACGATGACTTTCAGATTTTGGGGATGTAATAGCTAGACTTCCGCACTTACTATTTAGTTTATTTTATTATCAGACATTATATGCTATTATTCATGAGTAATATTTATTAATTGGTTTAAGTAATTGAAATTGGCTTGATAATGGATTAAGGGATTGGTTCGCCCACTAAATGATTAGTGTGGGTGCCACTCACGTCTGTTTGGGACGTGACATAATTTTACAAAGAGCTTACTGCCATTGAGATGGATGTTGCTGTTATAGGTAAAATATTTTTATAGAGATGTAAAATATGACATAAATAATCGGTTCCGAAAAACCTAACTGTTATAGAGAGGTGTTGTTATACGAGGATGCTATTATAGAGTGATCTACTATTGTTTGTCTTATGCATCCTGCTACCACACTTATTAGCTAATTAATCTGCCATTTTATTTTGCTCCCACTAGTTATGATCAATCATAATCTCTGATATGGCTGATTATGGACATGATCGTCAATCATGAATACATTTAAAATACTGTAAAGTAGTTGTCTTTAGAAGGTTAATTACCTCTTCATTTGGTGTCGATTACAATTATTAAGGGTTTCAATCAGTGACAAAGGCTGAATTTAATCAAGAGAATTCAAAAGAATTGTTCTCTTGGTCTAGAAAATTCAATTTGTACATATACAAATTAATTTTCATCTATATATATAATATAGTTTTCAGCGAAATTTGGTTAAGTAAATGTGGCCCTGCCTTGTAAAGAATTTTCTGTTTGGTGTTGCTGACTGAACCGTATTGTCACACCCCAACCTTGGTAAGGCGTGATTGGCACCCTGCACCTTACTGGGGCCGAGCGAACCAAGCTGTAACTTGCATCTTCTAGGTCTCGAATGGCAAAATAAGGTCAAGGAGGCTAACTATGAATATAATATCATGCATATGTATATATGTATAATGGGCCCACGATGCCGACATAACCACTGACAAAACATAACTATGCAGTATACAAGAAACTGTCTGCAAAGCCTCTATGAACATGACTGAAGTACACAAGTCGAGACAGAGCCCCCGACATACCCGTAACACACAAAAATACATATACGAACCCAGACTCAACAATGCTCCAGGAAGAAGTGGAGCTCACCGATCAAGACTAGTACTTGGAGGTAGCCTACTGTGGAAGGTCCTCGTCTCGTCTGTCTATACCTGCGGGCATAAAAGCAGCGTCCACAAGAAGGGACATCTGTACAAATAGTGTACCGAGTATGTAAGGCGGAAATAAAACATAATAAACATATGCTATAAAGAAGAAGGATGTTAATCAACACGGCACTTCGAATTACCTTTGCCAATGAGAATCTAGTATGCATATCTCTCTATACTCTCATATCTTTAACTACATCTATGTACAATACTGTGTCTCTAACTTACTTATCGTCCTGGTGCTAACTACCCAACTGATCAGTGGTAACTGCCCGACCGGCCATAGCACGGTGGTAACTGCCCATCCGATTATCGCCCGGTGGTAGAGCGCACTGCCCGACTGATCAGTGGTAACTGCCCAACCGATCGTAGCTCGATGGTAATAACAGCCCAACCAGCCGTAGCATGGTGGTAAATACACATCTGCCCGACCGGCCGTAGCACGTTGGTAATAACTGCCCAACTGGTCATAGACCAGTGGTAAATATGAATGCATGTGCTGCGGAACGTGCAGCCCGATCCAAATATCCCCTATAGATACCTTTTAGATACTTCTAGTACTCCTTCTTTACCTATTAGCTTCTAAGTGCTTCTCATGGTCATCACTTATCCGTCAATGCCTACATGATCACATAAGACTTATAAGCACAGTTCTGGGCCATAAGGACTTCTTCCTACTTAACTAAACATTAACCAACTTTTGAGATACATCACGTTACACCTCGGACATTTCATATCATTGTGCTGTGAATAGACTAACGCAAGCTTAAGGTGAACATGAAGTCTTTATGACAATGAGGAGAGTACTTAGTAGCTTTATAGTAGATACGACAAGATTTTGAAGTTATATGAATCGGTGAAACTAAGTTCGGCGGAGGAAGTAAAGTATAAGTTGTGTTTGGAGAGGTTTTTGCAAGTATTGAGTTAACGATTATTTAGTAATGTCTTGGGAAGGAGTTATAGGGCTCCTTAGATGGTTAATGAAGTGTTAAACAAGTGCCAAGAAGACTCCATAAGGATTTGAGATCAAACGAATCAAGAAAACAATTTTGAAAAAAATGGAGCTACTCGACCACTTATACAGTCCATATAACTTTATACGGTCCGTATAAGCGCCCGTATAACAGTCACAGTGAAGGGTCATCACTGGAGGTATTATACGGACCGTATAAGTGTCCGTATAAATCCTATCGGGCAGCTTTATTTTTTTTTTATAGAAAGATGAACCAAGTCTTATTTTTTATTTCCCATCTTCTCCACACCTCTTGAGAGCTCTAGAATATTCCACACACCATATCAACACCAATCCAAGAGAAATCAAAGATTAATTACTAAGAATTAAGAGAATCAAGTGTAAAGAAGCTCACTAGGGTTTGTAGAAGCAAAGAAATCCTTTGGTATTGAAGTTGCGGTTTCTCTCAAGTGAAGTATATTCATCCAAAGTTCATCCTTATATGATCAAAGGTGGTTTTTACCTCTATTTCATGTTATTAAGGGTATTTGGTTGTTGAATAACTTGAATAAAGGAAGGAAGAGGAATATGAAGTTCAAACATGGAAATAATGCTACTTTGAGTAGTAAATTAACTTGAGTCATGATTCTTAGTATGCTATGAGTATAATCTTAATGTGAATGATGCTAATGACATTGAGGAAGTATTATGTGAGAATGAAGATGGTATTTTGTTGTAGCTATGGTTATGAATGACTTTGAAAAGGAGTTTGGAGGATTGAACAATGTTTAAATTGAAGAAGTCTATTAATTATGATACTATGGGTGTTGCTATTGATGTTTGGGAGTTTTGTATTATATGGAGAATGTTGTCGAAATAAAGGAAATGCTGCCCAATTTTCATTAGCTCTTAGTCGCTTTAATTTAGACTTAAGTGTGTTTTGATGATGTAATTTAGTACGAATTCTCTTGAATGTAGAGTTGTGAGCTTGGAAGGAGATCGTTTAGTCGTTAAGGAGCCGAAAAGGTATGTAAGGCTAGCCCCTTTCTTTCAAAGGCATGACTCCTATATTACGATTTCTTCTCTATATATCCATGACTTTCTTACATCCCAAAAGATGAAAGTTAAGGATTCTTAAGAGCTTCTTATGAGAAAGAGATAAGAGGTGTTCTATGATAATGATGATTTTATTCCTAAAGATTTCAAAGCTTATGAATTGATGCTATTATGAGCTTAATGAACTTATTTCATATTTGCCTTGATGTTATTCATTGTTGGCCATCTCACCTCATGATACTAGTTCTTTCAAGGTTAGACATAGTGACGATGATTGTTCCATAATATAATCGGAGGATACCGACCTTACGTCACTCCGATAGAGTTATAGCTTTTACTCGAGTTCTAATGCATGCTTTATGATATGTCTATGTATGATTGCACCGTGCCTAGTTGGTCGGCCAGACACCACTACGATGAGCGTAGTGGGCAGCTATGATGATAATTACACCGAGCCTAATTGGCCGAGCAGACACCACTACTTGGTGGCATGAGACGGGAGGCCCCGACGCGGGCTAATGATGATCACACCGTACCTATATGGTCGGGCAGTTTATGTATGTATCTATATGATGTGATGTTGTTTTAATATAAAAGTTAGCATGCATGACTCCGCCTTAAGAGGCAATCAGTTACAGGTTATCTCTTCATCTTATACTCTCTTATTTCTTGATTATGTTGTTATACATGCCTTACACACTCAGTACATTGTTCGTACTGACATCCTTTCTTTTATGGACGTTGCATTCATGCCCGCAGGTAGACAGGGGGACGGCATAGACGCTTAGGAGCTTTATCAGCAGATATACAGGAGTACTCCACTAGTCCGGAGTTGCAGTTTATTGGTATATTCTTTTGTGTACATATTTGGGGCATGGCAGGGTCCTGTCCCGTCCTTATGATTTTCGTACTCCAGTTAGAGGCTCGTAGATACATATGTGTGGGTAGTAGATGTATCAGTATATTCTTAGTGTATATTTTGTAAATCATTTTGTAGCCTTGTGGGCTTATGTACATTTATGTTTTGGGAGACCTTCGAAGATCATTTCATGTTAAGCTTGTGCTGAGAATGATATATATATTCAGGTTGAGTTTGATGATAAGTATGACAGGTGGTGCTCGGGATGCTAGCTCCGGGTACCCGTCATGGCCCTCTAGTTGGGTCGTGACACATCATAAGCCTCTCTCTTCTAGCATCAAATACCTCATTAGGGATCCTCTACTAGCACTCTATTCATGTCCTACAAAACGTTGCTTAAGTATACATTTCTAAACTCATCAGAGTGACGTAAGGTCGATAATCCTCCAATTAACATTATGGAACTATCATCATGAATATATATCACCTTGAAAGAACAAAATCATAAGATTAGATCAACATCAATGAATAACATCTATAGTCATGAAACAAGCTCAATGATATCATAAGAACAACGGGAACTATACGCTTTAGCATCTTTAGAAACAGGGTTATTGAAGATATCATGTATAGGTTCACAACAAAGGAATCATGCCTTAAGAAATAAGGGTTTAGCCTTAACATACCTCAAGTCGCCCAAGCAATCCAACAATTGGGCTAATTACAACTAGCACGCCATTCCTATAACAAGAAATACACATATAAACTTAGATGGTGCTACTATATCACGTATATCAACGACAACTTGATTCTAGAGTAAAACGGGCAACATTTACCCTTACTCTCCAATCACCTCAACATATACAACAACCCACAATAACAACAACAAACTTACAAAAGTCTTTAAATACTCCTTTTACTGCACTTACAAAAATATACATCAAACAACCCAAAGTATACCAATATATAATAACAATATACACTTCCTTTCTTCCCAATCAAGGAGCATAATCTCATCAACATACCAACAACATTAGATACCATCCATATACATGGAAATTAGCTCAACAACGCAGCCATAACATGCTCAAAACGGTCCATAAACTCAACAACTACAACACAACACTTTATGACCTTTCTTCTATAACTATTTTCAATTTTAAGACTTGCTAAACCTTCAAATCAACGCAATATAAGATATAGGATGAAGAACATACCTTGTACTTGAAGAACTTTAGCCACACCATCTTTCTTCAAGACCAAATTCACCACAACATCAAGTAGAAGCAAAAATAATCACTTTTCATGAACTAGTTTGGTGTAATCTTGATCTAAGGGGCTATAAGTGTTTAAGAGAAGTGTATGGATGTTTCTAGAGCTCAAAAGAAGTGTAAATGATGAAGAAAGGGGAATAATAGGGTATTTATACCCTTTGAAAGTCGGTTCCACCAACTTTCCAAGTGGGGCCCGCGGAGAAGCCATTTGGTAGCCTATCTTGAAATGCCCATAAATCCCTACTCCGATGTCGTTTCTATGAACGGTTTGTTACATTGAAAACTAGACTTCCTGAACTTCAATTTAGGCTTTTGTTTCACTTCAAAACTCCTAATATATTAGGATATATTCCTTCCTCAAATTGGACCAAAATTGTCCCCCATCTTTCTCCAAAGTTCCAACAAACTTAATTTCCTTAATTCACTTGTTCTCCAATCCTTTCATAGCTTACTATATGAACTTAAACCCTCATAACCATAAGATAAGCGCATATAATCTCATATATCCTAGAAGGTAACCCCAGTGTTCACAATTAAAACAACCAACACCTAACGAATCTCGACGTACAAAACTACGAGGTGTAACACGTATAATCCGGCACCTTTACCAAACATGGGTTTTATTACTAGTGCTTATTACCATATACTCCCTCCGTCCCAATTTATATGAGGGTTGACCTGTTAGGGAGTCAAATCGTTCTTTATTTGACTACGATTTTCTCCAACTCTTTTCATTTATAATGAATTATTAAGTATGCGTACTTATAGTGCCTTTTATGTAGTTTTCAAACATGTAAATTTGATCATAAAATACTCGAAGAATCTATGTTTGACATTATAGTCAAAAAAGGAGTTATTTAACTCACCAAACAGGTTAACCTTTATATAAATTGAGACGGAGAAAGTACATGTCAGCACACCTACTTTTCCACAATCCCCAAGCAAATTTTACGGAGTTAGAAAATCAAACTTTAATTTGCACCTTCTGATGCTGTGACCCGAAAACAGTTGGCAAAGAAATTAACGGACAAGGCTCAATAATGACATTAACCTATTGGAATTGGCTCAAAAATGCCCTCCTTTAAAAAATTGGGTTAAAAATGTCCTTAATGTTTTCTCTAGGTTCAAAAATGTCCTTTAGTTAACAGAAATATGACATGGAATTTCATTAAACAAGTGACCATTTTTTATTGGTCCACATTAATTTCTAACCCAAATAAAAAAACTGAACCGAACCAACACCCAAACCCTTTTTTGATAAACCTAACCCAACTTTTGTTCCTCTCACATGGTGATTAGCAATAAGGACAGTTAGAAATTTAGTAATCTTCCTGACATTGCTCATGTAGCTTGCGTCGACAATGTAATTATGATTTTTACTCCTTGGTGTGCACCAGTCACATTCTAGTAAAAAAATATTCCTAATGGAGCTACCATTTTTTTGGGATTTTACACTCTATGACAATTAGGGCAAAATAATTATCCCTTTTAGCTCATTTTTAGTTTATTACCCGAGTTAGCCACAAAGTTGGCCTAGCGGTGATTACCGGCAAGGCGGCGCTTGTGTTGCTACGCGCCATCGTACACGATCACGATAGCCTCTTCATTGCCGCTGAGGTTGTTCATTCCATCGGAATCTCCGTTCTTATATATAAACTCATGAAAGAAAAAACTTGTGCCGGTCGGTAAATTCCTTTTTACAAATGCGTTTTTACCTTAATTTATTGAATTATCATTTTTTTATTGTTTATCAAATAGATGAAATAGAAAAGATCGCTTCTTTTACCTAAATTTCGAAAAATCTTGATTGTTTTCGCTATGATGTTTTTTTATACCTTAGGAAGTCTTAGTTGATTGGTTCTATTAGATTATTTTCTTTTATACGGGGTAGAAGTGTGTATAAACACCTGATGAAGTTATATTGGGCTTTTGTTATTTAGGTCGTCAAAAACAAGCTCTTGTGAACCCAAGAATTAGTGTGTGGACTTGTCTGCAAATTCAAGAAGCCCAAGGATGATTTCAAGCCCAAGAAGCCAAGTTAAAACTATTTCCTTCTAAAATTAGGATTAGTTGTTTTCCTTTTTCTGGTAGGTTTTACTTTCTTCTTTTCCTTGTAGAATAAGGATTTTACTTTCCTGGTTTTTAGCTATTTCCTTTCTAGAGTAGAATAGAGATTTGTAGTAATCAAAAAAGAGACCGTAGGCCTATATAAAGGGTTCTTATGCTTTGTGATGAGTTATGATACCTTATGTTTTGATGATTTGACAAACCCTAAGGAACCGGATATCCCATGTGCTGCTATGTTGACATGCTCTTTGTAGAAACAGATGCAATCAGTCTCACTACACAAGCTGCAGGATATGTTCATATATAAAGGACCAGATATGTTTTCAGAGGGACCAGATGAGATTAGGTTCCCAGCAGGATATGTTCATATATGAACGACCAGATACAGATTCAGAGGGAGCAGATGAGATCAGGTCCCCAGCTATTGCTTGGTCAACTATACAGCTATAAAGAGACTGATATTGCAGCAGTGTAGCAGTAGAGCAGCAGAGTTGTTGTAGCCCGTTCAAGAACAGATGAGGGACCAAGTTCATCCAGATGAGAGACCAGATCCCTGGAGCATTGAAAGTCAACTCTAAAGCAGAAGCTACCGCAGAAAGATATAAGACGCAGAGGACGGGCTGGGTCGTCACCTTCTCACCCCCTTCCCTCTATATATGCAACACCATGCTCAAATGAAGAAGTATTCTTGCACAATCCGAAAATTGCTCCATCCTAAGTGCAAGTCTCCACCTTTCAAGGTGTTTCCCAAGAACAAAGCCTTAATAACCCGAAGGACCAGATCCAAAACTAAAGATGTTTTTGGTCCTTTGTTGTTGAGTTTTTATTCTTTTGTGCTAATTGTAAACCTACTCTTCTCTTAATGGAAACTAATTGTAGGTGGCTTCCACAAGCTTTTGTGTGGCACACTAGGCTAGAGTTAGTCTAGGTGTATTAGTATGTGGGTGGCTAGAGTTAGTCACGATGTTGAATTCTCAAAGGTTGTCTTTGAGTGGTACACTAGGCTAGAGCTAGTCTAGTGTATTATTTTACTTGGCTAGGGGTAGTCAAGTGTGAAAGTTAAGATTGGGTTATTGTAAGGGTGAAGGGTTATGGGAGTTAATTCCTAGATTACAATCGGTTGTAATCTGAAGTTGCTCGATTAGTGGAATTGATATCCTACTAGGGTAGGTCATGGTTTTTAGTCCCTTGAGCAATGAGTTTTCCACGTAACAAATCTTGTGTTATTCTCTTACTGCACTATCTGAGAGAACTAGTAGCAACCAGGTCTCTCTATATACTTTGTTTGGTGGACGCGTAGCCTCTATCAATTGGTATCAGAGCGGGTTCTTTCTAGAAGGTTAACACCTAGAAAGGATATTTATCATAGCTAGTTCATCAAAACTAGAGAAAAGAGAATCTATCACAAGACCACCAAGATCCAATAGAAGAATATTATGGATGGTGGAAGGAAAGAAGGCATAACTCTATCATGGCTGAGAATCTAAAGTTGTGGAACATCATTTCTGATGGCCATTATGTTCCTATGAAGAGTTGTGAGGCTGGCTCTGCGGCAGGTCCAAAGATTAAGAAGAAACCCAGAGTTGAGCGACCTGATCCCCGGAAAGGGAAAAAGCTGGAGTGAGAGGAGGCAGTAATTTTTTTTTTTATTAGTGACTGCTCAAAGCATAAAACTGAAAGAGTGGATGATTTCCTCTCACTCAAGGCCTACCAAGACTCAGGTCAAGTAGAGAAATGAAAAAGATGCAGCAGAATCTCCAAAAGGCGCAGAGGAACCCGGCCCTATGCAGCAGAATCGCCAGAAGGCACAAAGGAAACTGGTCCCTCCATTACCCCACTCGAAGCTGAACAACTGATGTTGTATCAAGCACCCCCGAGGCTGGACAAAGAAGTGGACGTCAGGGCTCTGAAGATGTCAATGATGGACCGAACATGAAGGAACCTGGTCCCTCTATCACTCTATTTGCTGAAAGCTTATTCTGCAAGACAGAGGACCATGTAGCAAACATCTTCACCAAGGCACTAAGCAGGGAGCGCCTTGAAAGAAATCGCTTGGAGTTGGGCGTGTCAGCTAGTTGACCTTCCACAAGTTCCCTCAATGATTGGCTATGCTTTTCTTTTTTTGATGATGCCAAAAGGGGGAAAAAATAAAGGGGGAAAAGGAAAGAGAGTGGAAGAATGTGAAAACAACGTCTCCAAGTTTGTCATCATCAAAAAAGGGGAAAATGATTGATATGTTTTGATGATTGTCAAACTTGGAAGAACTAGAGAGAGAGACTCGATCTTCGATGATGCCAAAAGAGGGAAGCATTCCGGGTGGGGGATTAATAGTTGGTTACTGCTACCAACATGCTATTATGAGACAGATCTGAATAAGATTGATAGTTGGTTGCTGCTACCAACATGCTATTATGAGATAGATCTGTATTCCGAGGGAGATTGATAGTTGGTTGCTGCTACCAACAAACGGGATCTGGCTCTCATAGGGAACATCGCCTATAAGTTTGTCATCATCAAAAAGGGGGAAAATGATTGTGACACACTCCATGTTTTGATGATTGTCAAACTGTGCAGAACCAGAGAGGGACCCAGTCTTTAATGTGTTCTCTCTGTACATCTCACAGTCTAAAGGAACAAATTGATATATGTGGGAGAGACATGTAGAAAGGGGGAAAGGTGAAAGGTGGAAAAGGTCTGTTAGCTGTGAAAGTGAAGGTCTGATCCGCAGGGGGAACAAGTGGGATCTGGTTCTCAGGGAGAATATCAAGTATATGTTTGTCATCATCAAAAAGGGGGGAATTGATGCATTATGAAATATTATGTGTTGATGATTTGACAAACCTTACTCAAGGAACAAGAAAACAACTATGCGTCTTGAGGTCTGAGCTTCAGGGGGAACAAGTGAGAAGGCGGTTTGAGCTTCAAGGGGAACAAGTGAGAAATCTGGTCCTCAGGAGGAATACAAAGTATGTTTCTTTGTCATCATCAAAAAGGGGAAAATTGATGAGTTATGATACCTTATGTTTTGATGATTTGACAAACCTTAAGGAACCAGATATCTCATGTGTTACTATGCTGACATGCTCCTTGAAGAAACAGATGCAATCAGTCTTACTACACAAGCTGCAAGATATGTTCATATATGAAGGACCAGATATGTTTTAGAGGGGACGGATGAGATCGAGTTCCGGTAGATATGTTCATATATGAAGGACCGGATATAAATTCGAGAGGGACCGGACGAGATCGGGTCCCCGGCTATTGCTTGGTCAATCAGTAAAGAGATCGACATTGCGGCAAAGGTTAACAAAGCAGAGTTGTTGCAGCCCGTTCAAGAACAGATAAGGGATCAGGTTCCTCCAGATGAGAGACCAGGCCCTTGGAGCGTTGAAAAGTCAACTCTATAGCTGTAAAGCTGCCGACACTATAGCAGTACAACAGTGCAGCAGCAATACAGCAGCAGAGGACCAATATAAGTTGTCACCTTCTCACCCCCTTCCCTCTACACATAAAACACCATGCTCAAATGAAGAATTATTCTTGTATAATTCGAAAATTGCTCCATCCTAAGTGCAAGTCTCCACTTTTCAAAGTGTTTCCCAAGAACAAAGCCTCAACAACCCGAAGGACTAGATCCAGAATTGAAGATGTTTTTGGTCCTTTGGTTGTTGAGCCTTTATTCTTTTGTGCTAAATTGTAAACCTACTCTTCTCTGAACGGAAGCTAGTTGTAGGTGTTTTAAATTTTCAAGGTTGCTTCCAGAAGCTCTTGAGTGGTACACTAGGCTAAAGTTAGTCTAGGTGTATTAGTGGGTGGCTAGAGTTAGTCACAGTGTTGAATTCTCAAAGGGTGCCTTTGAGTGGTACACTAGGCTAGAGTTAGTCTAGGTGCATTAGTTTGCTTGGCTAGGGGTAGTCAAGTGTGAAGGTTACGATTGGGATATTGTAAGGGTGAGGGGTTATGAGAGTTAATTCCTAGCTTACAATCGGTTATAATCTGAAGTTACTCGGTTAGTGGAGTTGAAATCCTACTGGGGTAGGTCGTGGATTTTAATCCCTTGATCAAGGAGTTTTCCACGTAAAAAAATCTTGTGTTATTCTCTTACTCTGAGAGAACTGGTAGCAACCAGGTCTCTCTATATACTTTGTTTAGTGGACGCGTAGCCTCTATCACTTTGTTTGATACAATTCACATTTTTTAGGTTAAACCCTAATTTGCAATAGAGATATTTTCTCTATTTCTTGTTTTTGATTCCAAGCAAGGTGGTGATAGTCTTTATCTTGTTTTCAGTTGCGTGTGGTGTTTCTTTATCTTGTTTATTGATTTCAAGTTGTGACTTGGGAACTTTCTTGGTTCTTGATCATTCAAGGACACGGTTCTTGAATTAAAATTCGTTCTAGTTCATACATAGAACCTTATCTTGTTTCCCATCATTTCACCCTAAATATTTGCTTGTTTTAAACGGGTAAATAGTTATTTTCATAGTTCAAATCGTCATCTTTCACCTCGTCTTGGAATCACCTAATTCCGAGATCTATAGCCCGATTTACGTCCGTTTCTTGAATTCTGCCCATCAAATCACTTCAAGATCAAGATCCTGGTCGATTGATTCTTTGTAACTCGAAGAATCTCAACACCTCTTATACATTATGTATAAACCCCTTTTATGTATACACACCTCTTGTATAAATTTGTATAATATTGTATAACAGTGTAGAAGTGTGTATAAATACCTCTTATACGTTATTATACACTTTTATACAAGGTTGGTACATTGTTTACAATAGATGTATAAAGTTGTATGATGTTGTATAACGTGAAATATTGGCTATGCGAATGTGAATTAAAAATATGGCTACCTGGATGTAATATCCTATGCTGGATTGTACATTATTAAAATTTCATTTTTTTTTGTGAGCGCATCACTCCTTTTATGATGTGAGAATATCTATTCTTTGAGTATCTCCCGCTAAACGTCCCAATGCTAAAGCTAAGAATGTAAAACTCAAAAGATAAAAACAGGTTTGGATGTTGGTTCGGGTCGGGTCTTTTATTTGGGTAAAAAATTAATGTGGACCAATAAAAAATGACCAATTGTTTAATGAAATTCCATGTCATATTTCCATTAACTAAAAGGCATCTTTAAACTTAAAGAAAACGTTAAGGGCATTTTTAACCCAATAGGTGGAAGGAGGGAATTTTTCAGTCATTTCCAATAGGATAAGGACATTATTGAGCCTTTTCCGAAAAATTAATATCGAAGCTTGCATACTATTTATGCACCGCAAACATGTGTTTTAAGTGCTCTCAATGTGCCAACATTCTAATTGATTTTGTAGTCTTATATAAATTTGTTTTTAATTTTATATCATTTTAACAAGAGATGAGCTATAACACTTAAGAGATCTTTACGGACCAATTTGCTTCTATTCAAATTGTAAAGGGCTATGTTTACTCGTTTCTTCTTTGGAACCCACACGTGATATTTGGATGTCTTTTTTTACCAAAGTTATGTATTATTGGATCAGGAGCGGAGCTATATTCATCAATTTTTTATTGAACAGATTCAAAATATAACAAAGTAAACACATGAAGAAGCAAAGAAGATTAAACAACAACTATATATACATAAAAATAATTTTAATCTTATATATAATGTAATTTTTTGACGAAAGGAGTTCGGTATCCCTTCGCGATACCCTGACGCCCTTAAAGAAATTCATGAGTTCGTCACTCTATTAAACTATTTGTCAGTAGGGTCAATAAAGACGAGTTTAAATCTTTTATTTCAGATTCTCATTGAGTGCAAAGTACTACTACATTGGACCAACTACCCTGTACCTTTTACCTTTTTGCAACATTGTGTTTAAAATAGGCTGAAGTCATCGACAGACCCTCAAACTTGTCCGTGAAATCTACTTAGACCCCCAAGTGAGATCCTACCATCTGAGCCCTCCAAAACCACTTTTACTGTGTCACTTGAACACAAAATTAAGATTCAACCAAACATGACTAGTGCTTGCAATTCACACGCCAAAACAACCAATAAAATGAAAACAAGTGGGATTTAACTTTAAAAAATTAAAAATAAGATTTTACAAGAAAAATAAAAAAAATGTTATCTCTCTTCCATCTTCTCAGCTACTGCCGCCTTCTCCAAGCCGCCATCTCTCCACCACCATCTTCATGCCACCAACACCAACACCATTGTAGCTTTCCACCACCCATAAACAAGTAACAAAACCTTCCTCCTTTCTTCACTAATCCATTACTTTTCGTCACTAACACCGGAAAAATAATCAATGTTACTAACACCAACACCTAATTTTCGACACTGATCTGTTACATATCTTCATCGAAAAAATAATATATCAATGTTACTAACACCAACACCCAATTTTCCTCACTAATCTGTTAACATATCTTCACCGAAAAAATAATCAACGTTACTAACACCAACATCCGATTTTCGTCACTAATCCGTTACATATCTTCACCGGAAAAATAATCAATTAGCAAGGATTTTCGCCGGAAAATATGAAGTTTTACTGCAAAATGATTTTCCCGTCACCTTCCTCTTTTCTTGTTTTCTTCTTCACTCAAATTCATTTTTCAGTCAATCAAGAATCAAATCAGTTAAAATTAAAAAGTCAAGATCTGAGAAAGTTACCACCATTACAACCCCACCATTCCTCTTTTCTTGCTCCTCTACATTTTGATGAAATTTTTTGTAACATATGTTTAATAAATGATAACCCAAAAACAAAAAAGTAAAGGAATAGAAGCTGGGGGAAGGGTGACGGTGGCGGCAATAGTAAGATTATGGATTGGTCGTGGGTGGGCCAAGGGAGGAGATAAGGAAGATGACCTTCCTTTTTTAGTTAATTTTTATTTTCTTTTTTGATTATTATTTACAGTCACATATTTTCAAGCTAAAAAAAAAATTATATTTTGAAATTGTTTCATGCACTCTGAGCAAGTGTAATTCACGCACGGTGCCACCTCAACAAATTGTGTCCAAGTGGCACAATAAAAGTGGTTTTGGAGGGTTCAGGTGGTAGGAGTCTCAGTTGGAGGGTGTAAATGGATTTCACGGACAAGTTCGAGGGTTTATCGATGACTTCAGCCTTTAAAATATTTTCAAACTATATAAATGCGCACCAACTTTGACAAGTGTAGGTTTTCCATCTTCTGTACAAAATGATACACTTGTAGAGAATGTATTTTCCATTTATTTCTACATTAATACTATGATATATATCAAGTTATTTACCAGTATAATGGCTACACATCCTTCCCACATTAATAGTAGGAAAACTTCTACAAAGAAAGGTCAGAGACAGACCTACGTCAAGGTAATCCCACCTACCAGTGATCCTTTCCTTCGTATAAGCAAAATTGGTTGCATTAGCTCACTTTTCCGCACATTTTCCATATTCTCCATCAATGGGTATATATATATATATTCCATTTATTTCTACACTAGTAAATTTGGCCGCGCGAAGAAAAGTCTCATTAGATTTACAAACTAATCGCTTTATTCTATCCAAAAATTGAAAATACTTAAAATTCTTTTTTTAGTCCTCAAATCCAAACAAATTAGATTTTAAGTTGTAATCCATTTTGTTATTAACACTTCTTCTCTGACTTTCCGTTGCATAAGACTTGGTTCATAGGAAATCCTATTCGAAGAGGAAAAAAAAGCCCCCCCCCCCCCCCCCCCCACAAGGATTCTCATCATTACCACAAACCAAATTAATCCAGCATTCTGAAAATGAGCACAAATCTATGAATAGTTAAATAAATAGTCATATAGAAATTAAAGGGCTACAGATTTTAGTCAGCTGATTAATTGATATTTCTTCCAAAACATATACTCCCTCCGTCCCAATTTAAATGTCTCACTTTCCTTTTTTGTATGTCCCAAAAAGAGTGCCTTTTTTTTTAATTTATATTTAGTAAGTTTTGGCAAGTTTTAGACCACAAGATGTAAAGGACTACACACGTCTTTAATTTAAGACCACAAGATTAAAAAAAATTCCCTTTATTTCTTAAACTTCGTGTCCAGTCACACTAAGACACGTAAATTGGGTGTTACATAGAGTATTCATCGCAGCACGAACAAAATAAGACTCATTACCAAAAGCTTGAAAATGATACTACTGAAAGGCAAAAAAACATAGATAAAAAAGTAACTATATCCGGAAAACACTAAAAATAATCCATACTGAAGGTGACCAGAAATATAACAACGTAAATTATTTGTTTAACAGGAGAAGAGAGAAAACGATGATCAAAATTGAAGTCCCTACATTAGCTCATTATTGCATTTCCACTTGATTTCACCACACAAAAAATAAATTCGGAAGCGCAACTTGGAAAAAGGGCACCCGCTCCAATAACAGAACCACTTACTCGCTATTGTTTTTAATCTGAATGAAAAATACAGACCCAATGAATTGCTTAAAAACGCAACCCAGCAACAAAAAGAGCACCAATAACACCTATTTGCAGATTCTCATTGAGTTTCTGAGTTTAAATTAGCCTTGTAAATCATATGTTACGTCCCTTGGAGGACATCCCATAAATTAACTCATACGTTATGTCTTTCTGTTTACTCGAAATAATGAGGAAATTAATGATATATTAATGACACTAATGAGGAAAGATATATTATACGTTTCTGTTTGAAAGAAAACGAATGAAAGAGAAGAAAGGGATCCAAGAAATGAAATAAATGGCAATAATAAGGTAAGAGATCTATAATTTTTACAAGTTTTAGGATAGAAATAAGAAAAATTCAAAATTCTGAGAAAAAAGATAAATGATGATACTGGCTATTGAGACATGCCACCTCAATTTTTTATTTCCCAACTTTATATTATATATAGACTAGTGAAAGTGGCCGCGCTTATCACCAAACTTGTATCTTTATGAATTACATTTGTTTTATAGTAAAAAGTAAAAATATACAAAAGTTTGTATGGTCACGTATCTCAGAGACATCAATTTATGATGCCGGAGGTACCCTCTTTGACCAACTATATTGCTAGTATATTCTTCAATCATAACTATCAGTATGCTTTAAAATAAATGTTTTCACAAGGTTTATTGTTCTTTATCAGTAATTTAACCCTCATTTTTCGAATTATAATGTGTAATATCAAGCAAAAAACTTTCCTAATCATATGATACACCTATAGGGAAGTAATATGTACTTGTTATGATCTTTAAAAGACACGTGCATCTAAAATTGCTCGTTAAACTTGATCCTATAGCAAAATATCATAGCCAAGTAACTCTACCGTCATTATATGCTAATCTTGTTTAAGCCAAATCATAGCGAACCACTAACATTGACCTAAGTTAGCAGGGAGTAGAAACATACAACAATATTTAACTTGTATAGATACAATAGTTGGAACTATAATCTATGGTTAGGTGGCAGTCTTCTTCGCGATAAAAAATAATGAATAAAAAATGTGTAAATTAAGACACACATACAAATAGAAAGATATTCAGAAAATAAGAATACCACAAATAGATTAGTAATTATCTCGTAATCAAGAAGCACATCCAAAAAAAAACATCCAAAAAAATTATGTGCTCCCTATGCTTGGTTTCTCTCCTTTCCCTAATTCTTTATTATTGAGTCTTGAGGATTTTCGTGGATGCAATGGGTGATGACCCAACACCTACAAGTTATATATAGCCCTCCATAATCATATCTTTCCAACTTCATAACCCCTCAATGAGTTTATTACAATTGAAAGTGTATGTGCTGTTTTATTCCCCCAGGGTCACTACGTTAGGCATGTTGGAATAATGCTCCAAATAAATCCAATTAATGGGGTAGTTACTTTTGTAACGTCTTAAATAATGGGAGGGAAGAATAACCAAAATATTGAATAGGAATGAGTGGAGTAGTAAATATTGAGACATTTAAATATAAACATTAAAGAATAAGAATGAATAGAGGAGTAGTAATTGACACATTTATTTTTGTACAATAATAAGTAATAAAAATGAAGGAAAAAATGTCAAAAAATGAAAAAAAAGATAAATATGATTCTTGGTTAAAAAGAGGTGCCACATCACTTGTCTAATTCCTAGCTTTATATTATGTATAGATTGGAAGTTGGAATAGGTTGTCTACTGTAAAATCAAGAGGCAACGTCTAGTTGTTGCTTTGTTATTTTTCCAATTAAGGGAAGAAAAATGAGCTAAATGAAGTTTACAAAAATCTTGTGATTTAGAAATTGAATGAAAAGTGCAACAACTATTAGGCAACACATTTGATAAAATTAATTAAAAGAATACACTTCTTATAAAAAAAAAAATAGCAATTGTACCACATTTCAGAATCTTTCTATAACTTTACTTCATATTCTAGCCACTAAATATGGAAGAGCATTATAAGCAACCAAACATACCATGATACCATAATGGTCAGGGGCGGAGGGAGGAAGGGCCAAGAGGTTCATTCGAACCCCCTTCGATGGAAAATAACATTGTTTATACATGGTTAAAATTATTTTTTACGTATATATAGTAGATGTTGAACTCCCTTTGACTTCTTCGTGTGTTTACTTTTTCATATTTTGAATCCCCTTAGTGAAAATCCTAGCTCTATCACTGATAATTGTTGTGCCCGCTGGAAGACATCAAGACCCTTGCCAAAGGGGACACATATAATGCCCTTTGATGACTAACAAATGGCTTCTTAAAATCAATACTTATTTATCGTGCTAATTTATGGCATTAAAACAATTAAGACATAATTGCTTATTACCATTCCAGATAACTATTAGAATTGTTCTATATGCCTAGCTTCTAGAATTCTGATTAACATATACATTTTGAGAGAAAGAGAATCGAAAGAAATGAAAAATCGACTAAAATCAATTATTCTAAAGAGGAAAAAAAAAAAAGAGAATTTAAAAGAAGACCATTAGCCTTGCTGCAGTACAGAGAAATATTTCTTTATGTGCCAGTTTTACATACGATTACATCTCATTCTGGGGTGTTCCAATTTGACGCTATTTTACTAATAACTTTCTTTATCTAACTTCAATTACGTCCAACAATAAATTTATTTAACTATTCAAATTTTAGAGTTTGATGTAGTTTCTTTTTATTTATAATTTAATTTTACATAATTACTTATAAATACCAGCTTAATTACTACAACTAACATATAATAGCCTAAACTCCATGTATAGCCACACAAAATTTTCATATGAAAAGCATAGAGGTGTAATTCTAAATTCAAGGGAGGAAGTGGAAACCATATTCGATCCACACCTACTAATCAACTTTTTGTAGAAAAATTAAACCAACTTTTCTTTCGAAAACGAAAAACTGAACAGAGAAGGGGTTAACTGAAAATGAATAATTGTTTTTGCCTAATAAAAAGCAATGAATACACGAGTAGAACTCAAATACCAATTTTGTATAGAAGATGAATACAACATGTAATCCTAACACCACAGAAATTTGAAGAGATCATGTAGAAAGTTTTCCGGGTCATATAGCAGCATTCCTTATCTGATTTCTTCACAGAGGTTATGGGAGAGAATGTTTTAAGCCTTTATAAAGTGTAAAACAATCCATGAGTCATTTGAGCAAAAGAAGATTGCCCTTTATATATCTTTTGCATCACTTACATTTTTTGGCCCTTTGATTTTTGTAATTAATGTGAGCTTTATGGGACCATTAGTAGGAATACCAAGAGAATCAGAAATCACTACATGCATGTGAGTTTTGATTTTCAATAAAGAATATGAATAGTGGGATAATAAATGATAATAATTGTGACTTTTATTCTTAACTAAAATAATAAGATAAGATAAATGAAAAAAAAAAAAAGGAGAAAAAAATAAATGTGAATGGAAGCTAATAGAGAGTGTCACACATAAAATTGTTATACTAACTTATATTATATATATATATTATATATATATATTTATATATATATATATATACATATATATATATATATATATCAAGTTAATTACCAGCATAATGGCTACACATCCCCCACTTTAATAGTAGGAAAACTTTTACAAAGAGAGGCCCTGCCTTGTATAAAGTAATCTCACCTACCAGTGGTCCCTTCCTTCGTACAAGCAAAATTGATTGGATTAGCTCACTTTTATGCACATTTCTCATATTCTCCGATCTCCATCAATGGGAGGCCCAATAAGATAGGTGGCCTAAAGCTAGCCTTTAACTGGAGGCCCTTATGATTTTTTTTTTTTTTTAAATCTCTCTCTCACACACACACATAATATATATATATATATATATATATATATATATATATATATATATATATATTCTTAATTGAAAGTATATGTTTTTGCACTTTTTGAGATAAAAAGTTGTTAATAATCTTCTTATAAGTTGTTTAATCTCTCCTATGACATTGTTGATCTTGGGTAATAGAATCTGATTAAAAAAGTTGATAACTTGATATCAAAATATTTTTTTGATGTTTCTGCTCTTGGATTTTACATCGAACAATAGCACCTTTTTTTTTTTTTTTTTTTTTTTTTACATAATAATGTAAGCTTATTGAAAACTTGAACTCTTGTAAAAAATAAAATAAAAAAATAAAAGAAGAAGAAGAAGAAAGGAAGTATAAGAGTGTAGTTCATGTTTTCTTGTGAGAAAGGTAAAAACTAGGCATAATACATAATTAAAAATGCCCTCAAACTTAGCCTCAGCTGACAAGTATGCCCTCCAACTTTGAGTGTGCACCAGTAGGCACCTCAACTTGTCTGCACTTTATCAGTTGAACATCCATCTTACAAAATGATCATCTAGACACCTCCAAAATTTATGTGTCACGTCAGTATTTGTGTTTACGTGTTCAACTTTATACAAGTTGAGGTGTCTACTTGTGCACACCCAAAGTTGGAGGTCATACTTGCTAGCTGAAGTCAAGTTTGAGGGCCTGTGTATGCCATGAAATCGCTAAGCCATAATGAAAATGATCAAAATCTAAAGGCACTAAGTCATGTTAAAATAAGTACGACTAATAAGTATTAATTACGACTAATTATTAAATAAAACTAAATTAAATTATGTATTTTACCTGTCTAAACCAATGCAAAACTAAAAAATAAATATCTAACATTATTATTATTCCTAGCGTTAGAATTGTATTTCTATTGTTAGCTAATGTACGAATTTGGTTTTGATTTGGACTTTATTTGAGCTACTAACATCTATGGGATATAAAACTTATTGGATCATTCAAAATTCTAAGTCCAAGCTTGAAATAATATGTGAAAGACAAAAACAATGAAAAAATCAAAATTTAAACTATATAGAAGCATGGGTTTGCACCCATGCTTCGTCGTCCGTTTTCCACTTAAAAAAAAAAAAAAAAAAAAGAGGTGTGGGCCCCAACTAAAACATCAACCAATATTTTTTTTAAAAAGTGTGGGCCCCAACTAAACACCAACCAATATTTAAATTATATAGAAGCATGGGTCATGCTTCGTAGTCCGTTTTCCACTAAAAAAAAAAAAAAAAAAAGAGGCGTGGGCCCCAACTAAACATCAACCAATATTTTTTTTTAAAAAGTGTGGGCCCCAACTAAATACCAACCAATATTAAAAAAAAAAAAAAAAAAAAAAAAAATTTTTAACCCACCATCTCCAAACTCACGGGAAAAAAAAAAGTGAACCCCATATTAACAAAATCAAGCAATATAAAAAAAATGAATCCCATATTAAAAAAAACAAACGATGTCAAAAAAAAAAAAATGCATCCCATATTAAAAAATCAAACAATATTTATGTAATTTCCAAAGTATCTCATTAAATCAATAATGATGGATTCATTGCCACATGCGTATCAATCCATTAGTGGGAGCAAATGAAATTATTGTACAGCAACATACTTAAAATACTTATATATTAAAATAAGATAGAATTTAATTACTTTTTCATTTTTTCCTTACTCTAATAAATGTGAAAAGAGATTAATGTCATAAAAGAAAAAATAATATTAAATGGAGATCAAATAATTAATAAGGTAAATTAGTGAAATTATAATTCTAATTGACGTTTCCTTAAAAAACCATGTAAAGGAAAACATGACAAGTAAAATGAGTTAAACCAAAAATATTTATCAAAAATTAAAAAATAGTAGTTCTTCATTTAAATAGAAAATCAAATTTCTACTTTGTTTCATTTTAAACATGTAAAATTAATATAATAATTTGAATTAGAATTATTCAAATCAAAATTTGATAAAAAATAATAGGTATTATTTAGGCCCAATCTACATACATTAACAATAGAATATTTTACACCTTTAAATTAATCGAATTAAAATTCAAAGTATCAACTGATGCTTAAATATTGCTATTGTTTTATCTCAAAGAGAGGAAAATGGTTTCCTTTTAAATAAGTCTATTAATAAATTTTTGCCAACTTTGTATTCGTAGCAAACACTAATATAATAAAGTTTTGGATACGGAGCACAAACTACAATGTTATATTAATCGTGTTTTGAACAATATATATATATTACTTTACTACTATATAGAAGAGCCGGTTTATAAGCAAGATCATTATCCGTCCTTTGGTCCCCTTTTTTTATTTAAGGGCAAAAAAATCCTTTGTAGTCCCACCCACTTTTTTTATTTAAGGGCAAAAAAATGACATTTTATACTTTATATTACCAACTCTTTTAAAAAGTAAATAGAAATACTTTATTATATTTCTATTTTTCTACTATATAGAAGCATCGGTTTACCCATGCTTCGTCATCACTCTTAAAAAAAAATGCTTCTATATAGTTAAAAAAAAAAAAAAAAAAAGGAAAAAAGTGAACCCCATCCTTAAATAAAACAAGACCCCACCCTGTCAAAAAAAAAAAAAAAAAAAAAAAAAAAAGTGCACCCCATATATTAAAAATCAAACAAGGAATGTCAAAACTAAAAAAAAAAAAAAATGGGTGGGGAAAATAAAAAAAAATCAAACAATATTCACGTTATTCCCAAAGTATCCCCATCAAGTCAATAATAGTGGATTCATTGCTACACATGCGGGGGAGCACATGAAATTAAAAAAAAACATGTACCCCATATTATTATTTTTCTTCAAAAGTTTTAGTAGGCAAATACATACAATTTCCTTTCTTTTCTTATATTAGCCTGAGATCTAATCTAAATATTTAATTGATGTATTTGCTATTCCGCCATGTCATTTATTTGTTATGATTACTAAAATAAATATATTTAAAATATTTATATTTTAAAATAAGATAGAATTTAATTACTTTTTCATTTTTATTCTTACTCTAATGCGTGGAAAAGAGATTAATATCAAATGGAGATCAAATAATGAATAAGTGTTCAAAACACACTTAAACTATGGCCAAATTGCCATAACACACCTAAATTAAAAAATAGCATTTCTTCTAAATAGATCCTACTTTGTTTCGTTTTAAACATGTAAAATTAATTTTATTTTTTGAATTAGTATTATCTATGCTTTCAAAAGTTACCCAAACTCATCTCGAGTGTAAACGTCTTCTCGCTCCAAACCGAGAAATTTGATATTTAGCGATATATATATATAATATATATGTGTGTGTGTGTGTGTGTGTGTGTGTGTGTGTGTGTGTGTATTATCACTATAGTGACCAAATTTTTTAAAAGTTATAGAGCTAATTTTTCTTTCAATTATAGTTCGGTTTGACTTTTTTGGCCTTTTCAATTCGTAAATGAGAAAATCGAATTTTTTTGTTCGTGCCTTTTAAACATGTTGTTCGAGTTTAAAAGATTTAATTTGAATTCTTCAATCTATTTTTTCCAAAATTTCAAACCCAAAACTTTGCGATTGGCCAAATCAAACGGGTCTTTTTTCGATATTATATAGGATTGACACCGAATTGAAAACATGATTAATCATAGGAATATTAAACAAATACTTTCCGTTTGATTGGACGTCGAGTTTTGTACCATATTTGGTAGAAGCTTTTATCTCGGGTCTTTAAATCCTCGGATTCTAGATGGGAAAATTTCTCAAGTTGCCGATTCTTTTCGAACTCAAGTCATTTTTTAGAAGACCCCGTCTTTAAGGTCCGAACGAAAAATGATGCCATGAACAAAAAAAAATGTTACCAATATAATTTTCGGGTGATATACAAATAGAACCGAAACGTCTGCAGAGGAATATGATGTTTGGTTGAGATTTAAAATATTATATAATTGACGAAAAAAAAGTTAAGTCGGCGAAATAAGATAAAATTTCGATTGTTTTTATATATATATATATATTATTTACATTTTGTGTGTGTGAATTTTTTTTTTTTGGCTTCAAAGCGCGTAGATACAATCGATAATTTGTACACGTCACCATATAAAAGCGTACAAAATACACAAAAATAATACATATGGGGGGTATATTGTTATGATTTTGACAAATCTAATAGGCAAATCAATGATTACGATAGGACCGAGTGTTTTGAACCTTTTAACCCAATAATGAATAAGGTAAATTAGTCAAATTATAATTCTAATTCACGTTTCCTTAAAAATCATGCAAAAGACAACATGACAAGTAAAATGAACTAAACCGAGAATATTTACCAAAAATTAAAAATAGTATTTCTTCGTTTATATATAGAAAATCAATTTCTACTTTGTTTCGTTTTAAACACGTAAAATTAATTTAATAATTTGAATTTGAATTAGAATTATCCAAATCAAAATTTGATAAAAAATAATAAGTATTTTATATTTTAAATTAATCGAATTAAAATTGAAAGTATCAACTGATGCTTAAATATTGCTATTGTTTTATCTCAAAGAGAGGAAAATAGTTTTCTTTTAAACAAGTCTTCTATTTTAAAAATATTAATAAATTTTCGAAAAGCAAACACTAATATAATAAAGTTTTAGATTCGAGCACAAAACTCATGCTTCGTATATATATATATATATATATATATATATATATATATATCGGGGCGGCATCTGCGTGTGTGTGTGTGTGTGTGTGTGTGTGTGTGTGTGTGTGTATTATCACTATCCAAACACAACTATACATACATAGATACACTATAATCTAAATCCCCTTCTCCTACTGATGACGCCCGCATCGGGGACGAAATTAGTGCCATCTAGTATATTTATAAATGACACTACAAATATATGTATTTTATACAAAATATTTTTTAAAAGTGTATACGTGTAATGTCAGATTGGTTTAGTTCGGTTTGACTTTTTTTGGTTAAAACCAAACCAAACCAATTATGATCGATTTTTATTTTCAATAGCAAATCAAGTCAAATCAAATCACTAGTTGAGTTTTTTCCTTGGTTTGACTCGAATTGTCGGTTGAGTTTTCTTGGTACGCCCCTAAACATAGAGCTTAGCCAGAGACCGAAATTTACGATTTCACCAAACAAGAGTTAAGAAGGGTAGGCCATTTGATAAGAACCCTGATTGATCGGCAATGTCCGAACTCTCACCTTATTAGTGAGGGTTTGAATCCCTATATTATAATCCCCTTCTCCTACCCCTTGTGTAATAAAAATAATTTTTGTTTAAAAAGAAAAAGAGTAAAGGTGGCAAAACAATCTCCACCTACTCTCTTTCTCCTAAATAAGAGGCAAAACAATCTCCACATATTCTCTCTCCTAAATAAGAGGCAAAGCAATCTCCGCATATTCTCTTTCTACTAAATAAGAGTCCCGGATTTGTTCATTTAAATTATTTATTTAAATATATATATATATATATATATATATATATATATATATATATATATGACAAATATATATGCTTACACAGGTTATTTTCGGAATTTTATACGCTTCGTTTGGTACACGATATAAACTGGAATATCCCAATGATTTTAATTATTTTTTTTGAGCTTATTTTAAGAGGTATAAATTTACTTTCGAATAAAACACTCAAAAATGTCTTCTCAAACAAAGTTTTTTACTTATAAGCCAATCCAAACGGCTCTAAATAAGAATATCCCATCGAATCAACCCATTAATCCTGAAATGGTTATTTTTGAATTTTATACTTTCTTCAGAGTCGTTTGATAAACGGTATTAGCCATGAGAAATATCCCAAGATCGATTTTGAGATTAATTTTATCATATTTGGCATATAAATTTATCTTGGAATAAATATTATATTCTTGTACCAAACAAAGTATAAAATACATCCCAAACTTAAAGGAATATCCCATCTTATCCCATTAATCCCGGGATTATTTTATCCTATTTTCTAGATTGATAAATTAATCTACAAACATAAGATAAATTGGGTTTGTTTGATTATCTACGAAATTATTTTATCTACCTACCAAAAGACCCCTCAGTGCTTTAAAAATATCGTACCATATTGCTGAAAATTGGTAACGTTTTTTTTTGTTGGGGTATTTTGGTCAATTTTTGTTCCAAACTCGCTCAATTTAATTACTTGTGTACCAGCCAAAAAGTTATAGTACCGTGGTTCCCCACCAGTTTTCTCATTTCAAACGTACAAAGAGTATGCGTTTTCCTGGCACTTGCCCAATTTTCACATTTTATGACCTGCACCTGCCTTGTTAGTTGGGTTTTTTATTACCTTGTGGGTCCCACTGATAGATATTTCATACGCACATTTAACTTGTTCAGCTAAAGTCAATAGGCAACCTCAATTAGATTATTCTGACAATAATTCTTGCAATATGCTCTATTTTATTTATTTATTTGAAAGTTAAAAAACAAAACTAATAAAATCATTATATGTAAATGTAAGTTTCGTTATTGTTTTTCATTCTACAATGTGGATAGTATTTTGAAGGAAAAAAAAAAAGATTTCAAAAATCTGTTATTAGTCAAAATACCTGCTTTTTCTAGATATTAGTGTTTTCTTATAGAAATTAGTGTTTTCTTAAGGAGCGTGAAAAAGATTAAGTGAACACTTATTTTGAACCGGAGGGAGTAAAATATGCCGCAACAAGTGACTAGCTTTTGAATCTTGTGATATTAAATATGTTATAACATTTATTTGGCAATAAAAACTTGTTATCAAGAGTAAAACTAAAAGTTAAGTTAAATTACTTCTAAATTCGTGAGATAATTTTCTCAAACAAACAAAAAAAAATTGGACCAAGTAAACTGAAACAAGATTTTAGCTATCAAGTAAACATCTAATTATTATCAAGATTTTAGCTATCAACTAACATAAATTTATGGGACTCTGCTAGCAACAATTCTTTATCACCTATAAAGTTTTTATAGGTTAAGCGAATGAATAAATAAAGACTACATCATAGTAGCATAGTAGAACGTACAACGACATTGAGCCCGTGCATAGCACAGGCAACATCCCACTAGTTTCTATTATATATAAATATGAAGAAAGGACTAACACAGCAATACAAATTTATACCACAAGCTATATAAATGGTATAGTTTAATCAACTACTTTTTTATCCCATGAACATATGTCACAGTATTGAATATTTATCTCTTCTCATGTATGCACGTATGCACTTCAATTTTAATTTTTCGACACATTTATTTCCTCCGTGCACTCATACTTGTTGACTTTTGACTTTTCAAGTTCTTTAAGAATTAATAAATGAAATACTCCCTTCGTCTCATATTACTTGACCACATTACTAAACTACTTTTTTATCCCACGTGGACATATGTTATAGTATTGAATATTTATTCTCTTATCATGTATGCACATATGAACTTCAATTTTAATTCTTCGACACATATTTATTTCCTCCGTATACTTTTACTTATTCACTTTTGACTTTTCACGTTCTTTAAGAATTAATAAATGAAGTATTCAACATTACTAAAAATATATGTCCAAATTATTTGTTCATTTACAAAATCAAGATAAAATTAATTAAATCTTTCCCATCTTACCCTCTCCGTCCCATATTACTTGGCCACATTACTAAAAAGTGGACATATGTCATAGTACTGAATATTTATCTCTTCTCATGTATACACGTATGTACTTCAATTTTAATTATCCGACACATTTATTTCCTCCGTGCACTTATACTTGTTGACTTTGACTTTTCAAGTTCTTTAAGAATTAATAAATGAAGTACTCCCTCCGTCCCATATTACTTGGCCACATTACTAAACTACTTTTTTATCCCACTTGGACATATGTCATAATATTGAATATTTATTCTCTTCTCATGTATACACGTATGACCTTCAATTTTAATTCTCCGACACATATTTATTTCCTCCGTGCACTTTTACTTGTTCACTTTTAACTTTTCACGTTCTTTAAGAATTAATAAATGAAGTACTCAACATTACTAAAAATATATGTCCAAATTACTTGTTCATTTACAAAATCAAGATAAAATTAATTAAATTTTTCCCATCTTACCCTCTCCGTCCCATATTACTTGGCCACATTACTAAAAATATATGTCCAAATTACTTGTTTATTTATAAAATCAAGATAAAATTAATTAAATTTTTCCCAGTAATAAATGTTCTTGAAAATAGTCAATTTTGATTAAAATGTATTTATTGGAGAGAGATAGGGGTAAGATAGTAAAATATATTTTTTATTTATTATTTCTTAAGGGGTGTGCAAAAGGTAAAGTGGCAAGTAATATGGGATGAAGGGAGTATATATTTTACCATAATATTCATATTTATTGGTGTAAGTCTCAATCGCGTTGAAAAATGATTAGAAAATGAGTAATTAATGTGAATGGTAAAATTAATAATAAGAACAAAAATTTCTTTCTCTTCATATGTTAACGTGGACAAGTAAAAGTAAATGGAGGGAGTGACTTTTAACCCCATTTTCCTTCTTTGTCAATACTTTAAACGTGAAGAGAGGACGAACAATAGCAATGCAAATTTGTACCAAAAATTATATAAATTGTACACTTTAACCAACTACTTTTTTATCCTACTTGAACATATGTTATAATACTGAGTATTTATTCTCTTCTCATGTATACACGTATTCACTTCAATGTTAATTCTCCTACACATATTTATTCTCACCGTGCACTTTTATTTGTCCACTTTTGACTTTTTACGTTCTTTGAGAATTAATAAATGAAGTATATATTTGATCATAATATTCATATTTTATTGGTGTGTAGTCTCAATAGCCTCAGAAAATGATTTGAAAATGAGTAATTAATGTGAAGGGTAAAATAAGAAGAAGAAAAATTTCTTTCTCTTGATATGTTAACGTGGACAAGTAAAAGTGAAGGGAGGGAGTGACTTTTACTCTCATTTTCCTTCTTTGTCAATACTTTACTTATTTTACTCTCCTTTGCATTTTCTAATTATTGTTTCTTTACATTTATAAAATGTATTACTTTATATTTTCATTTTGAAATTAAAATTTGGTGATTTACGATATAACATATATCTTTCTAATTTTGATTTCTTTGTAACAATTCTTTTTATCTATAATTGTTAATATAAAAAATTATAATATATTTTTTTAAGTAATTTAATAATTTCTTTTATTAGTTTTACTTTTAAAAAATTCAATATATACAACAATGGTTCTTATGTTTGGATCTGAACAATTAGTTAATTGAAATGGATATTAACTTGTCGGTATACATATAAGATATTAAAGAATTTAAAAGAAAAAATCTAGAATCAAAATATTAATATTCCCTCATATTCTTACTAATTTTCTTTTTCACATCGATGAACAACTTTCATTGTCATGACAATGAGAAAAAAGTCCGACTTTTTCCATCTCAAAGACTTAATTCCATCATATGTTTTTAATTTTTAAACTCCATTTTTTAATTATAACTAAAGTGATGGTACATAAAATACATTTTGTATATGTTGCTATATATATAATAACAATTAGAATATTTTTAAAAGTTATTTTCAAAATATAAATCTTAAAGACTGATTAATTAAAGTGAATAGATATTTTCGGCCGTGCATCGCACGATATATATTACTAGTATATTAGTTTGGGGGCAGGACCGTCATTTAAGAGAATTCTTGCACGTGTTAATCAATAAAAAAAAAAATGTAAAAAAAGGACAAATTGGTAGTTTGGTCATTCTATTTGTGTGTGCTTTCTTTTTCTTTTTACTGGTAGGCTTGATGTGTCTTATGCTAAACTATGATATTTTTTTAATCTTAGCCACATGTAATCAAGTTTCAATATTTTCCTTATGAATATATATATATATATATATATATATATATATATATATGAGGACATATTTTAAGAGGGGCTGCTAATATTTTTTGTTTAAAAAAAAATTGTGGATTTTCCTCTTATTTTTGTTAATCTTTTGGTCTTAGTGCTATTATTTCTAAATTAATTAGAAAATTATTCTATATCAATAAAAAAAAAAAAAATTCTCAAAGCAACATACTTAAAATTGTTTGGAAATCCATTAAATGTAATTGGAATTGGGTGTAATCAACCCATTAATTAGCCGAAATTATTGTTTACTTAAAATACTTATATATATATAAAATAATTATACCCACCATCTCCAAATTCAGGGGAAAAAAATGGACCCCGTATTAATTAACATAAAAAAAAAAAGTGAGTCCATATTAAAAAAACAAACAATGTCTCAAAAAAAAAAAAAGGACTTTGTATTCGTAGCAAATCATATAATAAAGGTTTATTACTTTTTAGTTTGTTTATTTTTTATATATATATATATATATATTTATTTTTAATTTATTTTATTTCTATTATTTTAAGTTTTTTGATTTTTAATATTTTTTATTTCAATTAAAAAAAAAAATTATTTTAATTTCATGGGAAAAAATTTTTTATTTTCTCTTAAAAAAATATATTATTATTTTTATTTTTTAAAATGTATTTTTGTTTTTTTATATATATTTATTTTTCATTTTCTTTTTCAAGCAATATATATTCCCAACCTCACGATAAAAAACTTTTTGATATAAAAAAGAAAATTCCACTTTGTAATTGCTCGTATTTTTTATTTTTGTTTTATTTTATATATATATATATATATATATATATATATATATATATATATATATATATATATACACCTAAAAATATATATATATATAAAAAGAATGCAAATTAATAATGTCCAAAAAAAAAACATATTAAAAAAATCAAACTTGACATATAACGGATGACGTTATTAAAGTAGAATTTCATTGTGAATGGGGTTATAGACTTATATTTTTCCTTTCTTTTGAATTATTTACTTAAATTACGTTGGAATTTACTTATGTAATGTTGGAATTTGACATAAGAGTATTATGTTGAACTAAAATAAATATTTTAAATTTTATATTTTGAATTTAGGTTATATTTTTATTTTAAGTTATTTGTGCATGTTGTTTATATTTTCACTTATATTTGATGGATTTTTTGTGTCAAACATTTGAATAATGTTATGGCATTATATTTATTAATATTATTTTTTTGTCAAACATCCAATCCATGACGTTATCACAAAATTTGATAAAAAATAAAAAGTATTTTCTTTTAAGTTTTATAATTAACTAAAATTAAATATTAATTTGAAAAATATATATCAATTATTTTTGTTACAATATTAGTTACAAATATATGATTATTAATTAATATATTTATATATATATATATATATATATATATATATATATATATATATATATATATATATATATATATATATCATTTATAAAGGCAATATTTTTTAAATATTAATTTTAAATTTTTTATAATTAATTAAAGCCGAGAGGTAATTACACTTAGTGCAACTAAGGACAACATTCTATTTGTGTGTGCTTTCTTTTTCTTTTTACTGGTAGGCCTAATGTGTCTTATGCTAAACTATGATATTTTAAGACGAAAAGGCTGACATCTTAGCCACATGTTCGTTCCCTTTCAATTTTTCCTTTGTAATTACACAATATTATTGGTGTAATCTAGCTCAGGGTTCTGTTTTGTCTTTCACTGGATTTTCCTCTTATTTTGTTAATCTTTTGGTCTTAGTGCTATTATTTCTAAATTAATTAGAAAATTATTCTATATCTCAAATTCTCAAAATTTAGGAGAGCTGACCATGAATTAGTAATTAATTTGGCACTTCCTAACTTTCCAACCAAAAAGTTGGAACTTCAAAGTTCTAACAATTTCACATTTAATAAGTATATATCAAATTAATAAATGAATGAATGTATTTGCACCTAGATTTTTAGTAGTTAATTATGATATATTTAGATGTTTCTTATTTTATTAAATCACTTAACTATGGTAAACTTATATGGCTTAGTGTAAACAGCGTGTGCGAGTATACAAGAGCTCCAATCCGAGCCACTTCCGAATAGTTTTCCGATTCAAATTTTATTTTAATTATAATTGTAATAGAACATAACAAATTATTTTTAAGTCCGTCAATCATTAATAAATATTGTACAATCAGAAATACTAAGATAATATACACAAGTATAAAAAGAGATCAAATAAAAAAAGAAATTAAAAAATTATACAGAAAATATCATTAAAACAAAATTACAGCTATCCACTTGTTGAGCCCGTGCATAGCGCGGGGGCACCTTACCTAGTTGTTATATATATTGGAGGAGCCAAACGTAGTGAGATGCTCAAAATCTTCATCTTGGAGACCTATCTGATATTAATTTCAGACAAAGACCTCACTTAGCTCTAAGAATGGGATTTGAAAGGGTACGTAATATTCATGCTCAATTTCTCAAGTTCGTTTGTTCAGTCTGTCTACTCAAGTTCAAAGACTCAACCCATTAATTATGATTAACTATATATTCATTCTTTCGTTCATATCATAAAAACATACTATTGTCTTTGATCTATTATTGTTTTTTTTGTTCGACAGGAGTTTGATCTAACGGTAGACCCAACAAAAGGTGAAATCAACGCGACACCACCACCAAGGAAGAATTTGTGTCTCAGTATAGTGGAACCTAATGCCAAAGATGAAACAACTTCTCAAGAACTGGACAAGATTCTGACTCAATATTTAGAGACATTGTCCCAGCGGAAAGAATACCATATAGGTATGTATATATATGTTAATTCCTTTTGTACAAACATAGTTAATTTTAACTTTATACACACTTTAGCAGAATTAAGTAAAATATTATAGTTAAGGTATGGTCTATGGACCGTAAAGCGGAATCAAAAGGAGGAAAACTTGAATCTTTGGATAAACTCGCCAGGGCTAACAATTTTAGTTGCACAGAGTATAATATAACTAGTGTAGTGTTCCACGCTTTGTGCAGTGATTGAAATTATTAATAATAGTTTATTCCTATATATTATTTTTGAGAAGTTAAACAGATTCTCTTATTATTCTACTTTTTTATAGTATTCTTCAAAATTTAAGTTATTACTAAGAAAGTAATTTATTTTACTCTTTATGCATAGCCTAAATATGTAAGTTTAATTCCTGGTGGATACACAAGAAATTAAAGTTTTTCATGTTCCTGTATATATTCAGCTATTCCTAGAGTTATAAGAAATCTGTCTCTATCAATCATGCCTATTTGCCTATCATTGAAGGATACTTTAATTTTGGGATGAAAGAACTTTCTTTTTTAAATGAAACTAGCATCTCTTGAAAAGAGAAAGTGTTACAAATGTTTTGAGGCGAGAGGAGTGTTAAATATCTGCCTAATCTATTGAAATCTATTGTCACGGTAGTACCCTCTCCCTGATCATGTCACAATAATGCATTATTTGATAGACTTAAATTTTTCCAATAGTTAAAATTTTCCAATAGTTATGTACCATAGTCCATACTTTCCCATTTTAATTTATGTAGCGATATTTGGCTAAACACAAAGTTTATGAAAAAGATTTGAAACATGTGGTCTAAAAGAAGTTTATAAATATTTGTGTGGTTATAAATCATCTCATTAACGGTAAAATGGAAAGTATAGAATTAAATTATTTCTAAATAAAAAAGTAGTATAACATACCTTTTGGGATATACCAAGAAGAAAAATATGCCACATAAGTTGGGACAGAGGGAGTAATTTGTATATATATATGTCCAACTTTTGCTACTTTCATTGTTTCAATTTATGTGATGCATTTTCCGTTTTAGTCTGATCCAAAAATAACCATTCAATTCTATATATATTTAGAAACAATCTATATATTTTTAAACTTCTCATGTTATCCTTAATGAGATGATTTATAATCAAAACACACATATCCATGACTTATTTTAAATTACAGATTTTGAAAGCCTTTTTTTTTTTTTCAAACTACATACCACGTCAAAGTACATTACATAAATAAATAGGGACGAAGATAGTACGTACCAGTGGCCACTGGGTCATGCATGCAATATATTTTTGAAGTCTCGATCAAGTTATTAACAAAAGAATAAATTAATTAATTCAAGCACATGCCAAAATCAATTTCACCAAGAGACTAGAGAAACTTTATGGACATTTTATGGATTCGACAATTCCTAATATAACTTATATAAAATTACACAAATAGTGTAAAAAGAAATTAATAGTGCCTCTTTTGAAAATATGTACATTTAACCTCTCTAAAATATTTTTTATTTACAGGTTTTCCGGTTAACATCTGTTATGAGCATCATGCCACTTTAGCTCCACTTTTGCAATTCCACTTGAACAATTGCGGAGACCCCTTCACTCAGAACACTGTCGATTTCCACTCCAAAGATTTTGAAGTGGCTGTTTTGGATTGGTTTGCGCAACTATGGGAAATAGAGAAGGATGAGTATTGGGGATACATTATCAACGGTGGCACTGAGGGCAATCTCCATGGCCTTTTGGTTGGGTAAGTATAAAAATTAGTGGGTTCTAAATTAATAATTTGTACATATTTTATGAAATTTTTTAATACAAATACAGAATTTGGACCAAAGTTATTGGTTTGGCCGAACACGGAAACGATAAGCTAGCTCCGCTGCTGTCGATAGACAAACACTAAAAAAAAATGAAATTAGCTATGAACTCCATCACTAATCCTTTGTTAAATTGCTCGTACGTAACAAAATTTTTAATAATCCGTCGCTAAATAGGATTAGCGAAGAATTTTGTTGTTTAGCTACGTACAGAACTTATCCGGAGATAATGACTTCTTATTAAATTCATTACTTTTTCACCATTTAAAGAACTTGGAAACTTAGATTGGAGATTTGTTGCGCTCCTAAAATCATCATACAAGAAAACAATAAAAAATTTCTGAAAAAGTCAAATAATGAACACAAGAAAATAATGAAGTCACTAATTTCTAATATTTTAGTAGTGAAAGTTTCTCCTAGTTTCAAGTCAAGAGTTTCATTCAGTATCTTGAAATTGAGACGAATATTTGTGCAGAAGAGAGATACTTCCCAATGGGATAATATATGCATCAAAGGATTCACATTACTCAATCTTCAAAGCAGCAAGAATGTACAGAATGGAGATAGAAACTATCAACACATTAGTTAATGGGGAGATTGATTATGCAGATTTGAGATCAAAGTTACTTCTCAACAAGAACAAACCAGCTATCATCAATATCAATATTGGTAAATATTCTTACATCCTATAGCTCTGTAACTTCACTACCCATATGTAGGGTACTACTATTACTTTTAACTGTTAATGTATGTTTTGTAGGAACTACCTTCAAAGGAGCCATTGATGATCTTGATATGGTCCTACAAATACTTGAAAGTTGTGGATATTCCAATGATAGGTATTACATTCATTGTGACGCTGCACTATATGGGCTAATGGTCCCATTTATCCAACATGTAAGATTATTTTAATACATTATTTTCACTAAAGAACTTTCCATCAAGGGAACAAATAGAAAATGACCTAGGTCTCTATTTTATTTGACAACAGGCGAAAATAATTACCTTCCAGAAGCCAATAGGCAGTGTTTCAATTTCAGGCCACAAGTTTTTGGGATGTCCCATGCCTTGCGGTGTTCAAATAACGAGGAAAAATTACATTAGTACTCTCTCAAGAAAAGTTGAGTATATTGCCTCAGTAGATGCTACAATTTCTGGAAGTCGAAATGGTTTAGCACCGATATTCTTATGGTACAGTTTAAGCACGAAAGGCCATGCCGGATTGCAAAAAGATGCCAAAATGTGCACCGAAAATGCCCGATATTTGAAAGGCCGACTTCATAAAGCAGGAATTAGCTCTATGCTCAATGAGTTTAGCATTATTGTTGTCTTTGAAAGACCTGCTGACCATAAGTTCATTCGTCATTGGCAACTTTCTTGCACAGGCGATATGGCACATGTTGTGGTTATGCCCGGCATTACAAGAGAAACTATAGACAGTTTCTTAAAGGATCTAATCCAAGAGATGAAAAAGTGGTACCAGGATGGAACAACTCTGCCACCTTGCCTGGCAGATGATATAGGTTCCGAAAATTGTCTTTGCTCCTATCAAAAGATGCATTGAATATTGTTGGAGCCAAGACTTGGAAATGGTCTTGGTTAAGTATTTTTTATTTTTCTTTTTGATTCTTCATTCAGTGTCTGGTATTTGCATTGAGGTCCAACTAATAAATTCGAATTCAGTGTCTGGTATTTGCATTGAGGTCCAACTAATAAATTCGACTTCACACGGAGAAGTCCCACATTTGTTATGGAGTATATTTTCATGCAGGAGTGATGCAATAAAATTGATAGTCTGAAACACTTTTTTAAGCATTTTGAGATGCAAAGTTTCTTCTTCTTGAGGTTGATTATCATCTTCTCAACTACTGTAAAAGAACACTCTCCTGTATCTTGTGATTATTATTTATTGTTTTTTTTATCAATTAATTATGCCTTCAAGTGGCGCCCCTTTGTATTATTCATGAGCAACAAAATCAAGGTTACAACTAGTGTTTTAAAAGGCGGAGGCGTGAGACGGGGTGTTTTACTTAGCACGGGGCGAGGAGTAAGCCTCAAGGCATGGAGCTTAAGCCTCACAAATCTTTAATTTTTTACTTTATAATGTAGTAAAATAGTGTAATAGCACATAAATTATAAAAAAAATACATTAATAGAAGGAAAAAAAAAACATGATCAAAGAAACTCATAAAAAACAAAACTTAGGACATGATTTACAAATATAAATATTAAACAATGTAATGAGATAAAAGCTATTATGAGATGCAAATCGACTCTAACATCTTAACTTCAAATAATAAAAGAATCACAATTTCTTAAAATATATTACTATTATACTATGCAATTTACCTCCCTAAAAGAAAATAATTAGTAAAGTTGAGAATGTTGAGATGGATGTCTGGGCACACTAGGGATTAGGAATGAGGCTATCCGGGACAAGGTAGGAGTGGCCTCGGTGGAAGATAAGATGCGAGAAGCGAGACTGAGATGGTTTGGGCATGTGAAGAGGAGAGACACAGATGCCCCAGTGCGGAGGTGTGAGAGGTTGACCATGGATGGTTTAGAAGAGGTAGGGGTAGGCCAAAAAAGTATTGGGGAGAGGTGATTAGACATGATATAGCGCAGTTACAGCTTACCGAGGACATGACCTTAGATAGGAGGGTATGGAGGACTCAGATTAGGGTAGAAGGCTAGTAGATAGTCTCGTTTATCCTTTCATATTAGTAGTCGCATTATCGCGCTATAGTTTCTTGTGCTTTGATTTCTGCTACTATTTGTTATTTCCTGTACTTTGATTATCTTATTTTATCTGTGGTAGCTACTGTCCCTTTGCAAATTGTTTCATCATGGCTTAGTCGCTTTCTTTATTTTCATTTCGATATTGCTTTGAATTTCTTGGCCTTATCTGACCTCTTTTGATGCTTTCTATTGAGCTGAGGGACTTTCAGAAAGAGCCGTCCTACCTTGGTAGGAGTAAGGTCTGTGTACACTCTACCCTCCCCAGACCCCATGTTGTGGGATTTCACTGGGTTGTTGTTGTTGTAACAGTATTATAATCAAAACATCACTCTTTCGTGAATAAAAACAAAAATACTTTCAAATAGCAAAATAATAAAATATGATAATTTTGAGACATGGAGAAAAACATGCTGACCAATGACAAGTGAAGATGTAAAATTTGGCTATTTATTTTTAAAAGAAATTTTAAGTGATATTCAGCCTCACGGTGTCCTCAAATAGTAAATATGCATTACTACGACAAGTTGTTTGAGTTACTCTCAATCTTCTTATTTCTATAGATGAAAAAACTATTAAGCATCATTCATTTATTAAGGAATTATGAGGGTCAAAGGTGTTAATTAAGGAATTTGACACATAATTTGTGTAAGAACTGTTATGCGAGCCCTGAGCGTTGGCGGTTAAGAGTGTTTAGGGCGTATAGTCGGACGCCTAAGGCATAAGCCTCATAGAACATAGCCCCACACAAGAGCTTTGATGCGTTCGCCAGTGCCCGCCCGCCCCGGGGCGAGTCCCAAGGCGCGTCCAAAAACTGCCTTTTAAAACACTGGTTACAACAACAAAGAAAGGGGGCCTTACAGCCAATTAGCCCTTCCACCCCTTTCCAGAATGGGAGATATCATTCAACTTAACTAACAGAACTAGACTTCCTACAAGATTATATTATCCCCACGTATCATGAGAAGGCTTTACAAAAAAATTACATTAACAAATAATTATGACAGTTTCCTTAGTATTGGTGAAGTTGAATCTTTGAGAAAGCATTGACTATTTCTATATACATCGCTGGAAGAAATCATTACAACATGACTTTCTCATTCGGTTAAAAAATTACAACTATTGTATACATGGTAAGATATAACTCGACAAGTGGCATGACGGGAATGGAGCACGTGGTAGTTGAAGGTGAAGCGTTGCTTTGTCGTTTCACTTAGTCGGAATAAGAGACCCCGGATAAACCCGGAGCAAACCTACCAAGACAATTGTCTCGGGTCATTAATAAAAGATTAACATTGTGTGACCGGTCCAGATTCGAAGCAAACGTTACGATTTAGAATTAAAACAACATTTATTGTCCATTATTACTCATTATTAGAATTTAATTACGGCTTAAGTGTTGATGCATTTGTACTATAAAAGGAGCCTAAAAGCTTCTGAAAAGGATAACCAAATAAAAATTACTCACACACATTCATACTATTCAATCTTTTGCAATTAAGCTTAATATGTCATTCTTTTGTACCGAGCTAACATTTATTCTGCAAGGCCAAAGCATATAATTGTTCCACCGGAGGAAAACCCATCAAAGGATTCTCTCCAAAGATCAACAAAGCCCAGGCTTAATTATTTCACTATTGATTTGCTCATTTGATTTCTCTAGTCGCTATTGGCCTATGTATTCACTGTTTATAACAAATCAAATCACGTATCCTTTAAAGTATAAACAAATTCAACTGTTCTTTTTTTAAGGTAAACAGTTTGGCGCCCACCGTGGGGCTAAGGATAATAGTGATATTATTTTGTTGCTCTAATTACTTTACTTATCCCTTTTAACTCTCTGTCACCACGGAGATTTTGACAATGACAAACACTGAAAATCAAGCTGATGGAGTGTTGAACAACCTGAATGCTCAAGAGAGAGATCCGACAGCAGGGGAAGTCAGTGCGAGGAACGATCAAACCCCGATTTACCCTCGTGGATCCAAGCACATGGGAGATGATTCGATTCCTAATGATGACCATGAAGAAAAACTGGTTACGAAAGTAGACCCAGGGATAGCAAATATACTGGACTTGCTAGAAAAGCAGCAGAAAGCTATTGCTGACTTACAAGCGGGGAGAAACAATGTTGGAGCAAATCCACCAAATACGGGGGCAGAACGCAGAGAAGGAAGCAGTGATGCCCGTAATAGCGGAACGACACCTGAAGTTATGCAGTACTTGGAGGTCTTTCCAATCGGTTAGAGAAAAATGAGAAACAATTAAATAGTCGATTGGATCGGAATAAAAAAGAATTTAAGGTGTTTAATTCCCGGATAGATCAGATTCTAGGAGCTCCTCCAGTATTGAAGGGATCAAACTCAAAGATATATGTGCAGTTGCTATTCCTGCCAAGCGCAGAGCCTAAGTTGATCCCGAATAGGTTCAAATTGCCGGACCTGCCCAAATATGATGGGACCACAAATCCTCAGGAGCATGTGACATCATACATGTCACGCCCCAACTAGGGGAAATGTGCGGGCACCTACCATTTCCCACCTCGGTAGGTAAACCCTTTTCCAAATCATTCAATCAACCATAATAAATTAATCAAGGCAATCGAATATAAGTCTCAAACATAGATAATAATAAGGATAAGTGAATAAGTGCGGAAAATAATACAACAATCCCAAGGAATCTGGTCTAAGGTCGTACAAGAGCCACTACTACAAATACTACAAGTCTGAATATGAAGACATGTCTGATAATGGAATACTGTCTCAGAATATCAAAATAAGACAAGTAGGTAAGAATAGGAATCCAGGCAGCGAATCCATCTAAATGCTCACTCTGGAATACTCGTCAGACTGCCTCGGGACTCAGTTATGGGGCGAAGAAGTCGATCCGGTCACAAACTTTGCACTCGGAAAGAAAGCAGCAAGGTAGAATCAGTACAACAACACGTACTGAGTAGGCATCATAGGCCGACAACAGTTAGAAAATCATATACTCCCTCCATTTCAATTTATGTGAACCCATTTGACTGGGCACGACATTTAAGAAAAAGTGAAGACTTTTGAAACTTGTGGTTCAAAATAAGTCTTGAATATTTGTATGGCTGTAAATCATTTCATAAAGTGAATTTGTTTCCAAATTAGGAAAGAGGTCATTCATTTTGGCACGGACTAAAAAGAAAATAGGTTCACATAAATTGAAACAGAGGGAGTATATAAAAAAGAGACTGAAAAAGTAGGCATGCTCACACTCATATAAAGCTCGACACAGTCCAAATATCGAATCCAGTACCAAATCACCAAGTCTAGAGAATCACCTCAAGTCTACTATAAGTCTGAAACACCATCTCAAGAATTACTATCAAGTACACATATCACCAAAAATCAATCAACAAGTCCAAAGTAATGCCAACAATAAATATGAGATGAATGCAATGCAAATGCAATGATACACACACACTTCGGGCGGAATATCTCGACGCATGACCCATGGGGGACTGCTCCGTCTATGTACCTGCTGTAGAACACACAGCCCGATCCAATAGTTAGTGTTTTTCTGAACGTGCAACCCGATCCCACTCAGTGTTGCGGTACGTGCAACCCGAACCAAGTAAGTGTTCCGATCCCAATACATATAAATGAGTGAATGCATGATAACAATGGCAACAAGAATATATGAATCAATGGTGCCACACATGGACACAGATCTCACTCACAAATAACAATATCATAGTCCTTTCTTCCTTCCCAACAACCTCATTCACGATAAGTATGTTTTCCGACACACCAGTAATCACTAAGCATCAACTCTCTAAAATCAATCTCATGGCGGCGAGGCAACAACTCACAATAAGAAACAACACAATAGAACACAATAAGGCAATAAGCCATAATCAACAACAATACCAACCTAATTATTTGCTAAAACAACTCAAGATTAAGCCTAATTCGGATTTAAAGCAAAACCCCCAAATTTGGGTATGAACCCTAATTCTTTAATCCTCAAATTACTCATTAATAATGGGAGAAATAAGCTTAACAACAAGGAATCCATCAAGTTCTATGGTTATTCTAGTCAATTTCACCACCAATTTCTATTTTTAGAAGTCTAAACCCATTTCAAGAATTTAACACGAGAATCATCTTCTCTATCTAGATACTAGTGATTCTAAGCATGGAATAGGAATCTAGAAAGGCAAATGATGAAGGCTAGGGTCATAGATCTTACCTCCAAGAAGATTCAGTCCACAAGTTGCTCTATTCCCCCAAAGAGTGCTTATAAAAGTGATGAGAAGAAGTGATAAGGTTTAAGGGTTTTAACTTGAGAAAGAGGAAATATTTTGCCTGACTACGGCTGCAGTGGTCAAGGGAGCCGCCACAGCGCATGCGCTACGACGCCCAGATGGCTCGCCATGGCAGTCTCTACCAAAATCATCAGGCCGCTATAGCGACAAGCATACCGCTATGGTGACTAGTCACTAAATCCCTCAGTCCATTATAGCTATCTTCCCAGCGCTATAGCCGGACCGCTATTGCGGTTATAGTACCACTGCAGCGCCTACACCATAATATCAGAAAGTTTTGGTTTTTGACCAACTCAACCCAAAATCCGACTATCACCCGAGGCCCCACAGATACCTAATAAACTTGCAACCACACATAAAAACATGCTACGAACTCACTCGTGGCCTCAAATTTCCCAACGGATGTCTATTTGACCAAGTCAATCCCCAATGGCCTAAAGCCAAGTTCCCAACCCATGTTCCAAAACGCTCCTAATTGCATTGGGAACAGAACCGAACACACTACCAAGTCATGAATGACTGTCCGAACCTCTTAAAATTGACGAAATTCCAAAAAAGGTTCATTTATTCAAAAGTCAACTTTGGGTCAAACGAATTCCAATTTGAGGCTTAAACCTCCAAAAGTCACTCTAAAACCCGCCCGATGACCTAGGGAAAGGTCAACAGGGGTAAAAGGGTCATTAGCACTATAACGACCAATCAAGTCGTTACAATACACATGTGCCATTAAAGGAAATGATATGCAGTCGGACGAGATTGAACCCGTTTTACTCAAGAAGTTTGGCGAGACTTGTCCAAAAGGGCAATGACTTGGTACTCTCTGCTACTGGAACATTCGATTCATTCTTTCGAAATGATTGTGGATGCCTTTATCAAAGCACATCTTTGGAGCAAAGAAGGTGTCAGCATGGAAAATAGATATATTCAAGATTGCCCAAGGCAATGTTGAGTTGCTTCGTGAGTTCGTTATAAGGTTCCAAAAGGAACGGATGCTGTTGCCGGTAGGGGTGGGCGTTCGATTCTTCGGTTCGATTTTTTCGATTTTAATTTTTTGAAAGTGGACACCGAACACCGCACCGAATTACTTCGGTTCGGTTCGATTTTTTGAAGTTCGGTTTCGATTTTTCTAATTCGGTTTTCTGCTTGTAAAATGGACTTTCTTTTTAATTAAAAATGAGCTATTTTATGTTTTTTTAATTCAAAATGGTCTATGTCAATTCATCGACATGTTTTGCACCTCGCTTTAAGGCTTAACTATGTAGACAGCATTAGAGAATGATCACAACATGATATACTTAGCTATGTTCATGCTATTGGTAGCACCACTGTAACTTCTGGATGATGTAAATGATGGAGTTGAATAAAAAATGGATACAGGAAGTTTGTTCATGGAAATGGCATTTAACTACTAGACAATAACATACCTTCTGTTGAATAACAAATTCGTTAATCCACTAGAGGTTCTTGAGCATTGCAAGGACACATGTTTTTACTTCCTGAGTAACCATAAACATTTAACATCAAAATGAGTACATGAAATAATTCCTTTTGCTAGTTACATAAAAGATTCAATTTTGTTTGTTATAATTTCTTTTCCTACTAGTTACACTAAAGAGACTTCCAAAACAGTTTTAAGTCCATATCTAAGATCATCTAATTTGCTCTCAAATTTCTTTAAAAAAAAAGGCTCAATCAGCAAAACCAATTTCGAGTCCAGTAGCTGATGCGTGGTACCCAACCCTAGCTGTGTTTATGCTTGCAATTGGACTTGTTGTTACTGCTTCTTTCTTTATCTATGAAGCTACTTCTCCGAGGAAATATCGCAATCTTGCAAAGGAGCTTGCAACTGGGACAGTTGCGTCTGTTTTCTTGGTTTTGGATCCTTGGATATATTAATTTGGATCAGTTAGGGATGGGCTTGGATAGTTGGATATATTAATTTGGGCCTGAAGAGTGGAGTGGGTTGAGTGATCTGAGGGGTGTAAAAAATATTTAGTAAATTTTCGGTTTAACCGAAAAATCGAAACCGAACACCGAATTTGATATTAAAAAAAAATCGAAACCGAACAGAAATACCGAAAAAATCAAAATCGAATTAATTCGGTTTGGTCCGATTTTTCGGGTTTCGGTGTTTACGTCCACCCCTAGTTGTCGTCTGTCCTGGATGAATGGGCAGCGGAGGTATTTACCAAGGGAACAACCATAAAAGTTCTAGTGCCTCATTAAAACTGAAAGAAAACGTATTTGAATTTCCTGCTACAACATGGGCAGATGTTCATAATAGGTATGTATTAAAAATCCGAGAGGAAGATGACCAATTCGGATTATCGGCTGGATCAACTGGCCGGAGTTGGAACCATGACAGGCCAAGAAGGAATGCTGATTATGATTCCAGATTTGGAAAGGAAAGATATCAACCGTATGGTCAATAGGAAAGGTCTCGTTCAAGACCAGAACAGAGCCGGAGCAATCAGTATGAGAGACCTAATTCTGACAGGAAGGTTGATTCTGGTCAAAGTAGACGAGGACTTCAGTCCAAGACAACAACAATTGATTCAGTTACAAATAATACTGAAAATCTAAGGCTATTGGAATACAATTTTAATATTGATTTAGTGGAATTGGTCACGCTAATAAATAAGATTGATCGCACGAAATGACCTAGACCAATGAGATTGGATTCTAGCCAGAGGAATATGAGTTTGTTTGTGATTCTCATAGAACCCATGGTTATCGAACTGCTGACTGTTGGCACCTCAGGGATGGAGTAGCATGATTATTGAAGGACGGTCACTTAAGAGAATTCTTGAGTGACAAGGCCAAAGTAACTACAGAAAGAATAGGGATTTGGTCAAGCAAGAGCTTCAGACCGAACCATGCCACGTTATGACCATGATAATTGACAAGCCCAAGAAAATCAAGGAAATTCCTCCGGGTAGAGATGATGAGATGACAGGAGTTCGCGGAACTGTCGAACATAAATGAAAGAAAGTATTGTCGATTGGCAGTAGAAGTGTGGAAGAAATCTCACCTCGATCCAATGATTTGGTAATTTCTGCTTTGATTAATTATTGTATAGTTTTTGGAGTTGCAGTTGTTCCGAGAAATGCGGTGGACATTATTCAATGGGGAGTCATATAACAGTTGGCAATGATGGGTGAAATAGAACTAACCGAGAAGGAAACCGGGAAGATGATTGGACCCAAAGAAATTGAGAAAGGAGTTGTAGAATTGTTAGTTGTCACCGGAGGCGGAGAAAGGAATATAAAGTTTCGAGTAGTAAATGGAGGCATATATTTTAAGGTTGTATTGGGGAGACCTTAGATTCAAGATACAAATGCCGTGATCGCAGCTTCACTCAGACGGTTAGAATTTCAAACGCCAGAGAGAGTAGAGTTCGCCCCGGCGAAAAGTTTAGATGAATGGAATGTCGGTAGTGGCATAGGCAAGGCGGATTTATAGCTTCTCAAAAAAAAAACTTACAGTGAAGATGGAGGAATAATCGATAGATGAAGTGAACATAATGAATGAGCAAATGAGTGTTTAATCAGATAAGATTACTGGGAAGAAATTCGTACCAAATGGTCGCAAGTCAAAATCATTTGAGGTAAGTTTTAATTCATTGAATGTTTTTTCTAAGAAAATTTCAACATTTATTGCAGGAGCAAAAGAAAAGCGGATCCCAACAAGAAATAAGTTTGGAAGCAAGGGAAGATTATAAATTATTCGGAGGACTTAGAAAACACGTGTCGTACTCTTTTTCCATTCATCCGGTATTTATTCCTAAAAACAAAGAAAGGGTTTTTCTGACAAGGTTTTTAATGAGGCAACAACAAATGTGTTACTTTGGATGGAAAGTCAGATTTATTGGTCATCATAGGTAACAAGAAGTTAGAAATGGTCTCAAAAAGCTTTCGAGAAGATTGGCCGCAAGAATTTTGAAATTCAAAAGCTGGAGCAACTATATTAAAGTTATATATTGTAGGAACTGGGGACTGTGGGCCAGAGACTAAGCTGGTTAGTCGAAGGTTGTACTATTCCTATGGATTTGTTTCATGAAGTTTGATTTATACCAGAAAGAGAATTGTATTAGTCAAATAGACTTTTTTCTCTTCAAGCAAAACTTTGATTGAGAGTTATACAGACTAGAATTATACACAGATTACAAGTTTGCACTTAATCAAATAATGCCCAAATGAATTAGAGACGCCTAATTCATCAACATAATTATAAGGCCTTATTCATGAAAAGAAAACTGAGTTGAAAGTATCATTCCCGACAAATATACCAAATTCGGAGGTATTTAAACCTGAGAAAATCAAATTCATAGATATTTAAATCCAAGAAAATCAAATTCGGAGGTATTTAAACCCAAAAAAATTAAATTCAGAGGTATTTAAACCCAAGAAAATTAAGTACAGTGATATTTAAATCTGAGGAAATTATTATCCATTTGGAGGTATTTAGTACGGATGATAATAAGATAACCCAAGGGAAAATAAAAAAGAAAAGAAAAAAAAACGCGGAAATTATTTACCCAAGCGTAGTAAAAGTGTGCATGAATCACACATATATGTTGTTTTCGAATGTCACGACCCAACCCGCCATGACTGGCACCTATCTAAATCCTAGTGGGCGAACCAACATACAAGACACCTATCCATTCAATCCGGTTTTATATTAACCAAGCTAAACAATTATTACTCATTTAACATCAAAAGAACAAAGTAAATCATGCCATAAATGCTGAAATAAGTGCGGAAGTTCTAACTATTACAATCCCCAAAATTCGAAAGTCATCGTACAGGACTCTAATCTAAAACATGTCTAAGAACTGAAGTCTAACAAATAAGTAATCTATAATGTCCAGAGTACGAAAAGACATCATAGCAAGAAGATCTTCGGGCGGCCTGGCATGGGAAGAAGCTCACCCCAAAATCTGTCAACAAATATCCTCCACGCTAGATGTGAGGACGAACAACGGTCTCTGTATCACAATCTGCACTCAAAAGAATACAACAAGGTAGTATCAGTACAAACACTATGTACCGGTAGATATCATAGGCCGACTAAGATTAGTATCATGCATCTTTCGTAAAATCAATAGAATAAAACAAGCCAGTCAACAGACATGAATATCAATAAATCACAGCAAGTCAACCAAGGACAATCACAATCAAATCACCAAGATGTCAAGCATCACAATCACGTAAGCCACAACGGAAATAAATTTACCACAACCGTACAAACATGCTAGCTGATGTCTTAGCTCAGTAGTCATGACCTGCAGGGGACCCATGGTGTCCATGTACCACTCGTTCCGGATCCACTCCTCGGACCCGAGCACAAACCTCTGCTCTGGAACGAACCTCGGATGGGGACATAATCAATATACCTCTCGTTTTCGGAACTAACCTCAGACCACGAGCCCATAATCTAGGTCACATATGTGCCTTTCCATACCTCTTACAGAATAATGTTTCTTACCTTTCAGTATACTTAACTCCTCATTTCATATCACAATACCATCGAGAAGATTATATTAGCTTCTCATCACAATACATCCACTGCAGATTCAATCACACAGGAATAATGGCACGAAGCCTACACAAACACTCAATTTGCATTCACATAGGAGTTTAACCACACAATATCATGCATGAAAACTAAACATGCTTTCTCCTAAGGAAATCACAAAACATACAATCAACTAACCAAAGTCTAACTCAAGTAGACCGTAACCTACCTCAAAGTAGAGCCGAAACACGCAGGTTACTCTGCTACAACCTTTCCTTTCCATAATGCCTTAGTACGTTCACAGTCTAGAAATAGAAGGCTCAATGAGTCACATTGCTCAATTTACAAACGCCAAAGCAAGGATACCCTTCCCTTCCCCCATTCTAAGGGTGGATGATTTTCTAGGTGATAAACAATCTATCAAGGCCCCTAGTATTCATTTACCATCAATTTATACAACATTCTATCAAATATTCCCATTACAAGCAGTTTCTATGGCAAAGACACCATTTTTATAGAACCCTAGGTCTCCAATCACTTAGTTTATGATTCTAAATGTTCAATTTATGACAAATAGCAACTAAACAATACATTTAAATGATAACTAAGCGATAATGACCATAACCCATCAAGTTTAGAAGGTTTATTGACATCCTAGGGTTTCTACTTCAATTCCTCCATTAAAGACCCATGAAGATGATTAGAATAATGAAGGAGAAGGGAATGATAGAATGGAAATCAAAGAACTTACCTCACAAAGTTATCTTGCCCTAGCTTGAAAATTCTCTCTAGGTACTTGTTGGGAAGTGTGTTGGTGTTTTGTGAAAAGAGAAAATAAAACTGAGTATATAAAATTCGGCTACTGTTTTAAGTCGACCGCTACAACGGCCATCACGCCGCTGCAGCGGTATAGCGGTCAAGTGACCGCTATAGTGGCCCACCATGAAACCTCAGTGACCGCTATGTCGGTCCATCCACCGCTATAGCGGTACATTGCTCGCTACAGCGGCCACCAAGGAAATGGATGGAAGCTGGCAGCGGTCCACGTACCGCCATAGCGGTACTGCCGCAGCGGTACTTCCACCGCCACAGCGGTACATTTTGGGTAGTGAGCTCGATTTTGTCCAGTTTTTCCCCTTATCACCCCACGCTTCATTCAAGGCCTCAAAAACACAACATAAAACATGCACACATACAAAAAGACATCCTGCAAATCCACGACCGGAAGGGTCATTACATCGAAGTAAATATGGAAAGGTTCACTTGCCTTGAAAAGAAAAGGATTCCGGGGGAATAGATGATTAAAGAATTAAGTTGACTTCAGGAGCGATGCATCCGGGTAAGCCTTGATTGTTTTCGTATCTTTATTTTGTCTTACATTAGAATAAGGAATAGTTGCCGGAATTATAAAAAGAAGTATGACAATAAAGTAGGGTGAAGAGTTATGTTTATTAAATTAGAAGTTAAGAGTACACATTGAGAAATTAAAAAGGTACGACAAAAAGCCCAAGGTGAGTACAAAATTGGAAAAGTTACAATACATCATCAAGTTACAAGTCTCAAACTAATCATCATTCAAAGCATCCACTGTTCTCATCAAAATTGCAGTAAAAACTCTTCCTAAATGGTTATGTTATAATTAACCTACGAATTTCTTTTTCAAACCCTTCTGGAATCTTCTAAGAGGATGAGCAAGGAACAACTTGGTAAGTCCATCAGTAGACATGTCAAGAAGAACATCAAGAAACTAAACTTCTTAAACGTTCGCTTCTTTGGTTGCTACCCAGCAACCTCGCCTTCATATTCCGTTGAGGCAAAAGCCTGAGGAATAGAAGTAGCTACGGTGAATAAACGGGAGATGAAGGAGATGATTATACAAGGTCCAAAAGGTAAAGTGAGCATGTGATTGATAGGAATGCAGCCGGAAACAAGTTATTGTTAAAAGATAGAAATGTGCCCGTAGGTCATGAAAATCGGCCTAGCCATATTACAGACCCGCGGAAAAGGCCGGTCCCATGATCTTCTTGGGCTTACAAACAAAACTTGGAAAATTTCTATTAGAAGTTAACAATTGTTCGAAACAAAAAAAAATGGAAATAAAAATTCTATTATAAAAAGTTTAGAGCAAGGGCTAAGTGTCCGGAGCAGCTCTAGCAGTAGGTGGTGACCCAGAGTCTTCACTCCCCGGTCGGTCCACTTCAGGATCCTGGATGTCCTCGAGAGCCATCTCTGCAACCTCCAAGTCGATTTTCGCTTCAAGCAGCAACGTAGAAAGATCAAAATTAGGAGTGCTTGCCTCTTTGAGCGTATCCCTCCAAGTTTCTAGAATGGCTAAATCTTGACGAAGTCGCATTTTTTGGCATCAGGCTTGAAGGCAGTCCCGGTAAACCTCAACACTGAAAAGTTGGCCTCGGATGTTGGTCAAATTCTCCTCAAGCATGGTAAATTTATTCTAAAGACCTAAATATGAGGAAGTCAGAATCTGAAGAGAATTCTCTCGGTCCCTTAGTAAATTAGCCGCATCTTCCAAACGGATTCTCAGGGAGGCCTGGAGAGAATCAGAATCTCGAATCCCAGCTGCAGCCTCTCAACTTCAGTCCTTAGATGGTCGTTATCTTTCTGGAGCTTGACCTCACCACGGGAGGGAGCAAAGGATCGTATAAATTTGATAGTGGAGGTGGCAACCACGTGACCCTGATAAAGGAAAAATAAGAGGGCTAACTGGGAATACCGAGGACTTGCCAGGGAATTTACAAGAAAGATGGAATAGGTACCTAAAGGTATAGATTGGCCAGGTGAGCCAGTGAAGATTCCAAGCTAACAATCAGAGGTTTTGGACGTGGAGATGAGCCCGAAGTTCCAGCATCAACCGGTGTAATGAAGCTTCTCTACGATGGTTTACAAACTGGGGCATATAATTCGAAAGAAGAAACCTTGGGTCCCCCGGATTCTTTGCTAGAGCTGTCAGGCAGTAGTTCTTAGGGATTACCAACTCGTGGTTGCTCATCATCATCATCATCGATAAAAATGATTTCGGGGTGAGCATCCTGCTGAGCTTTGCTCCATGCTTCCATAAGCCGACGTCGAGTTCGCACTTTGGAACCAATTCCTACTGGGGAAGAGGAACCATCTTTTGGTTTACGCTTCTGGCTAGAGGAAGCATCATTAACAATGTTTGATAAGGCAACCTTTTGAATGTGGAGAGGTGTTAGTTAAAAAAAAAAAAGAGGAAGGAAGAAACATGAAGTCATGCGAAGCTAGTAAAGTTGAGTTTGGCTCACCATGGTTTTTTCCTCTCCACCAGTTGGAGGTCATAATCCTAAAGATCGAGTCATATTGGGGGTAGCAAGCAACAGTACAACAACCCTTTTGAAAATTCCGACCAGAAGTTCTGGCTCAACAGGAACCGCTAGGAAAAAATAAAATGCCGGAAAAGGGGTAAGTGAAATGATCAGGCATGGAATAATGATAAAAAAAGGGAAAAGGGAAATTCCATGAAAAGACTTACAAGTAGAGTTCCATGTCTCCAAAAACGGCTCAGGCAAGGAATGATGAAGGTGGCTGGTCCGGATCATCACGAACCTATGAAGCCATCCCCGGTCAAAGTCATCCTCCGGGTTAACCAGGCATCGTTTTTCGTGAGGATATAAATGTATTAATCGTCATCGAAAAACCTAGGAGCGTACAAATGCATTAAGTGATCAAGGGAGTGTTACGGTTCGCTTTTACGCGGGTTAAGGCATAAAAGTTACTACAAGGTTGTTGGTGCTCTAATTGGATTTTAGTGTTTTTAGAGTCACCACCTAACTTATTAAGGGAAAAATAGGAAAATTGGGTAAAAGATTTTTCAAGTAAAAGAGAAATATTTTTGTTCGAGGTAAGGGTTCTGGTGATCCCCTAGGGAAGGCTTTACGCACCCTAGTATTAAAGATCCGTAGAATACGGTTGACCTACGAGTTTCAATGTGTGATTAATGTACTTATTTGTTTATAGGTATTTTTTGCGCAAAAAAATGTCATTTATGTTCATATCATAACTTCAAGGAAAACATTTGGCAAGAAATCCCCTTTATAAATGGGGTTTTTGGGTTTTAAAAATCCACTTAAGCGTTCAACTCACTTTATTGCCGGACTAGGACACACTCGGGATTTCTCCCGAGTAGAATCGCTATTATTCTAGTCCTAATAAGATGAGTTTAGTTCTTACGAGTTTTTTTTTATAAGAAAATATATGGAGTATTCTCCTATATTTATAAATATATAGATATATGTAAAAAAGAAAATCTTATTAAGTCCAAATTTTATCCTTTTGAAGCCCATAAGGTCCAACCATATTCCAAACCCCAAAGTCCATTATACCTCAATTTTGGTCCAAGTGTATTTCCCCTTATTTTCAATTCATTTGTTTTTGGGCTTCCAGGCCCAAATCAATCACCATTTCATCATATTTTGCTAAGTTCAGAATCCATTTCCAGCCTTAAGAATATGCGAGTCTCTTATTTCTCAGCAAATAAAGTCCAGATTTACACTGCTCTTTTGAGTTTTGGAAAAGGATTTATTACAGCCCCATTTAAATCTCAAGAGAATATCACGGTTTGCCTTTTCAAATCATGGAAAATAGCCCAAAATTTATTACTTAGCCATTTTTTGAAGAATCATTAGACATTGCTCCCCTTTTTACTCAACCAAAATCCCATTTTTTCCCACTTTTTAACACTAGTCGTGTCATTATACCAATTTAATTTAATTTTTTTTTAATCAAAGCTAAGTTTTGACTTGTCACGCAAAAACTGATTACTATCCCAGTTTTGGAAAAAAGTTTAGCGACCTCCTAAAATACTAAACGTTGATCTCCTAAATTCTACACATGCATAGGGGTTTCAATATATTTTTCATGAGTATTTACATACATATATGATATACAACTGAAATTAAAAGAGAGGAAATTAAGCTGGTGGGCCTACCAAACCCACCAGCCTCCATTTTTACCCATGGATGGGCCTTCATCATATTTGCTTCCCTTTCCGCTTTTCCCACGGACTCGATCAAGAAAGGATATTGGGCCCTTGGCCCAAGAGGTTTATGCAATAGAAATCGCCCAAAACAATGATAGTTCATGCAAGCAAAAAGGAAGGGAGATATGGATTAGGACATGTTAGACTGTGGCTTGACAAAAAAAAAAAATTGATATAATAAATGCATATAAGGCATGTAACTCGAAAATATACATTATTCAATGAAATAGAAATTCAAATAGACATATGTGCCCATATAGACTGAAAACAGCAAAGAGATAGGCCCAGAATGGAAAATAACTACAGCCTTCAAATTCTAAAGCCCATTAAACAATACAGAAATAGGCCCAACATCAAAAGTCCATAGGATCATTTTCTTGACTAAAAATAGACAATACCACACAAACAAATATACAGAACCATCAGCCAATATACCATGGATATACACACCCATGGAGATACTAAAATAGCCCAAAAAGGAAAGCTTTCACCCTCTTGTTCCTAATGCCACACAAGATCCAAGGGGTTTCTAGGAACCCCAGGCATGGTAGACATCAGGGAAGGCTTAAGCTTAATCCCCAAGTGCTAATTTGCCTCTCTATTTATGTGTTAAACTCATGGTATATAAGAGAGGGAGTGTTCAATATTTTTTGTACGCAAAGCTTACAAATAAAAACTAGCTATACTTATGCACACACATAGTATACAATCATATAATTATATAGGACTTCACAAAGGACGCAAGGATTGCCACACTTTAAAAGAGATGAAGAAAGTGAAGGCCCAAATTTTAGTCATAAAAGAGAGTAGCAGAGGTAAGAAAATGGAAGCCCAGTATATTAAGACTAGTAAAAGATCAAGCCCAACTGAGTATTGATTGAAAGCCACAAATGAATGGAGCCGTGGAAGCAACCAACAAGAATATTAAAAGGATATTGAGGAAAATGCCGCCAATCCACTATAAAATCGGACGACATTGCCTTAGAGAGTTTTAAATTGGGGCGTACCACGGCTAAAACTTTGAGAAGTAACTCTCAAATTTCTCACTCATGTTCAATACCTTCAAGAGAATTATCTAAGCGAGTGGACAATTGGGGTTCGATAAATTTGGTGGGGACCTGAAAAAATTTTCCATGACTTAGAAGATCAACAAAGAGTCGAGGACTCGACTTTTACAAATTGAGAGTTCAAAAGAATTTTCCCACACCGATCAAGCTATGTGTAAAGTACTCTCTCGAGGAGCGATGAATGCGCGTAAATGGATGGACAAAAGTGGGCGATCATTTTTGAGAAAGGTCCCAAAAAATTTCGCACAAAGAAGCATAGAATCATTATATTAGCTCACGTATTAACTATTTCCTTTTTCTTGTAATCGTTTTGTAATAGATAGGAAAAATCCCCTCATTCAAAAGCACATGTCATGACAATTAACCTTACATTTTTAAAAAACAATGCGTTTATTTCCCTATAAATAGACATCTATATGTTTAATTTTTACAAAAATACGATTTTTCGCAAAATGAAAATAAATTTATTTTTTCAAATACTGGAGCCGAAGGGGTTTTGAGTCCAGAAAGCCGAAGATGCGACAGCCCCGGCAACACAAATCAACTTTAAATAGGAAAAAACTATCCTATTTTTAATGCAGGTCCCCAGGACATCGGAAGGACGATCCTTTTTCTAACTTTGTTTCATTTTTAAAAAAATAGTTCGCCAAAGACATCTATATGAGGTCAAAAAAATACGATTTTTCACAAAATGAAAATAAAATTAGGTTTTCGGGAAAATGACATTCCCATAAGGGCAAAATATCCGTCCACGAGGGCTGAAAAGAATTTGAATGCCACAAGGGCAAAATATCCAACCACGAGGGCTAAAAAAGATTTGAATGCCACAAGGGCAAACATCCGGCCAGAAGGGCTAAAAGGGATTTAATTGCCACAAGGGTAAACATCCGGCCGCAAGGGATAAAAAAGGATTTAATTGCCGCAAGGGTAAACATTCGTCCATGAGGTCTACAAAAAACGTAAATGCCATAAGGGCAAATATCCGACCGAGAGGGTCATCACAAAGCAATACGGCCTATTTGACCACGAGGGTCACGACCGACATAAAGGACGAAAGAAAGATGATTTAGCCGAAGGGGCCATATCTGTCATACATTCATATTTTCTTATTTTCCATTTTTCTTCTCTGTTGCCGTGAGGGCCATTCATATTTTCTTATTTGCCATGAGGGCCATTTGCATATTTCTTCTATGTTGTCGTGAGGGCCATTCATATTTTCTTATTTGCCGTGAGGGCCATTCATATATTCTTATTTGCCATGAGGGCCATTTGCATATTTCTTTTCTGTCGGGGTGAGGGCCATTCATATTTTCTTATTTGCTATGAGGGCCATTTGCATATTTTTTCTCTGTTGCCGTGAGGGCCAATCATATTTTCTTATTTACCATGAGGGCCATTTGCATATTTCTTCTCTGTTGACATGAGGGCCATTCATATTTTTCTATTTGTCGTGAGGGCCATTGCATATTTCCTTTTTTGTTGCCGTGATAGGAGTGTTCATGGTTCGGTTTGGGTCGGTTATTGATTAAAACCATAACCAAACCAATTTAGTCGATTTTTAAATGTCTAAAACCATAACCAAACCAAATAAAATAATAACCACCGGTTTGGTTATTGTCGGTTTGGTTCGATTTTTTGGTTTATGACTAGCAGCCATGAGACTTATCAGTAAAACTTTAAAAAGTTGAAAAAGACATGCCTTTTTTTTTTTGTTCAAATGATAACTCTTATTTATAGTTTAAGGTGAAACATACATCATAGAAACATTTTCACTATTAGTGATAGTGTAGTACTCCAAGTTACCCAAAGTTGCTAAACTATTACATATAGAGCTAAAAACTAACTTAGTAGTGGCTGCACTATTTTTGTCATCTTAATACACATACTTGGAAATAAAGTAGAGCATAGGAGCTTTTAGTTGTTGGTACAAACATACATATTAATTAAACATAAAGACTACCTAAAATTAAAATGAAAATATATGAAATAAAAAAACTTTGTGTAATGATCCCAAACTTTGGGGCAGTACTTGCATTTTGCCCTCAATTCTCCCATTTTATTAAAAAAAAAAACTTTGTGTAATGATCCCAAACTTCAGATGTTTTTCTATCATTATCCCCAAGGCTAGGGTCTCGACTACAAGGAATTGTTCTTTTCTCATGTGAAATAAGTAGACCAAAAATAAAATTAATAATTAAAATGTATATAATATTTATAATTATTTATGAAAAACAAATATTGTACATATAAATAATTATAAAATTTATGTATATAATTTATCGGTTTGGTTCGGTTATTTATTCGGTTATTTTTTAAAAGAGCCATAACTAAACCAAATATTATCGGTTTTTAAAATTTAAAACCAAATCACATCAAACCAAACCAAACCAAATGTCGGTTTTCTTATTCGGTTTGGTTAAATTTACGGTTTTGGTTTTGGTTTTAACCAAAATTGTGAACAGCCCTAGCCGTGAGGGCCATTCATACAAACGCTTTCGTAAGGTCCATTCATAACAAACACTATTGAGAGCACTATTCATACAAGCTACCAGGTATATTCAAGATGGTACAGCGGTGTAAATCCGGTCAGGTGACCGCAGTATTCGTTCCAAGAGATAAAGCAATGCAAAACCGCTCGGATGACCGAAGTATTCGCTCCAAAGATCAAGGCGATGTAAATCCGGCCGGATGGCCGTAGTATTTGTCATCAGAACCAACCAACGTTACTCAGCAGGTGGAAGCAGATTTACAGCCGCTAGACAAAGCAGGCTGATCAAACAAATGCAGAGCATACGTGGAACTTTTTCTTACGCAGCCGGTCGAGATAGGGTGCCCATGAGAGTCAAGCTCTCTGGCCAGGACTTGGAAGATCGCTCCCCCTACTCAGCCACGCAAGAATGCTTATTTTCTTATATGCTTTGTTTATTTTTCTTTTATTATTCCGCAACCGGTCGGATGCACACCGGCACACACACACAAAGGCGTTCCCGCATAAGGGATATCCTTTTCCTCCGATCGATTCGAACTACAAGTGACTTGATTCCCAAGATTAGGGATATGTAGGCGGACTCAATACCAAAGATCAGCCACGCTCCGACCAATCACACCAGACTTCCCAGTTTTATGACCGGGGAATCCGAGAATTCTGTAAAAAATTGCTTTTAGAAATCATAATCGAGTCGAGCTACAAGTGGCGTGAATTCTCATAAAACCTGAGATATGTAGGAAACCCAGAAACCAGGGTCCGCCCATATTTGAAAACTGCGTAAGAATGAGAGGTAGAATGAACTGGGTCAGTAAAAAATTAGGGTTAGTCAATTTCGTTGCTCAGGGATGGCCCTGCCATCCCCGAATACTGAAGGGGTAGTTGTTGACACCTAGTTTTTGACATCCCATATGTTATTTTAATTACCCAGAGTCCTTTGGATATTAAACGGAGTGAAATATGTATTTTTAGAAGTCAAAATGATTTTATAAAATTATTTAGATAATATTTTACCATTCTTATTTAGTAAGATAATTTCTATAAATATTATAAATCATTTAGAAATTAACTTACATATTTTTGCAACGGTCATGATATATTTGCTGAATTTAACCAAGAGAAAACAATTTACAACAATTATTTGTTAGATTATCAAAAATTCAATTAGCAAATATTTCATTCCATTTAATTCAAGGAATTTGATTAATTACACGAATTAATCATTTGTAGCCTCTTCAATTCTTAATTTTTGCATATTCAATCCATTGGAATTTTATCATAATTAATTGGGTGTTTAATTGTGATTAATTCTATAAAATTGTTTACTATATGGCTAAAAGTGGCTGCAATTGAAATAATTAATTGCTAGTTTAATTATGACCTTAGTTGAAAGTCAATTTCCATGATTTAACCCAATTGAGGTCATTACTGCAAATTAGCCACTAATGGTTGATTATGTAAATTACGACCTTAATTAAAATGACCAAATTCACGGTCTAAGCTTTACTAAGGTCATTTTTTCAAACTGGCTCTTAATTGGTCAATTAACTATAATATGGTCATAATTGAAATGTTCAATTAATGGGAATTGTTTCAATTTTGGCTATATTATTAAATGTTGCATGTCTACCCCTCCCTAATATACATATATACACGGATATACACCCGTGTATACATATATGAGTGTATACCGCATGTGTGTATATATATTGAACTAGACCATCTTATTTCCCCTTTAAATTGGACCGAGCCCTGTCCTTAAGGACCGACCCGGCCCATATCAGCAGAGTAAAGGAGGGGTATACCCCCTCTCCTTTCTCACTTTCACCCCTAATATATCTCACTCTCTCCCCTAATATATCTCACTCTCTCCCCTTTCTCTCCTCGTCATCAGCCTACAAATGGCAAGAGTCAGGTTTCCTTTTGCTTTATACAGAGTGTGCTCGATCAAACGAGGTAAAGCATTAATTTCTTCACCTTCTCTCCACCGTAGAACATCCAAACATGGTAAAGTCACCCCCTTTTCCTTTGTTTTTTACGCAAATCAAACAGTCATACACTGAGAAACCTTAATGAGTTTTGTTGTATTTGGTTTTGAATTCTCGAATTTCATTGGTTCACGAAGAACCATGTGGATTGACTTTGATTGGGTCAAATCTGTCCCTTAATTTGTTCGTATGTTTGATTCCTAGCCGTTAGATGTGGTTTTGAGAGAAGCAATTACAAAAATCGCTATACTCCCACATCGATGGCAAACGAGGGTTCGATAATTTGGGGGTTCTCCCCATTTCAAAAAAAGAAAGAGAAGAGGTTGAGCATACAGAAAATTCAATATACTCATATAACTCGAAATACCTAGGGTTTCAAAAATATTTGAGACCTTTAATTTTTCTGAGTTAAGTTAAATTTTAAAAGTTTGTGTTCTCTTATTTCTCTGGGTTCTGTGGCTTTTGAGTAATTTGGGATTGGAGAGAAGGATATCTTCCAAGTTTAAGCTCGATCAAAGGCTGCACACGCAAAAGGTAATTCCCCTCTCCATTTTAGTTCATTTTCATTCTCTATTTGATGTTTATATGAGTTATTTTCTGTAGTTAGTTAAGCTTAGTTTAATTTTGTTCAGTGTAGCTCTATGCTTGTTTAGTGTGTTAATCATGTTGTTTGTTGGTAGTTAGTTTAGATTAGGCACCAAACCTGCTTATATGTTTGATTAAGTATCCATGCTTACTGTTAATCTATATCCATATGCTTTGTTCAGTGATTAGCATGCTTATTGTTTAAAGTTCTGAGTCAAATATGTTTGATTATGTGCATCATGTATTAACTAGTAATGATAGTCTTAAAATCATGTTACTAGCTTACATGTGATTAATATGTGTCCTACTTTGAAGAGTATGATAAAATCATATTCAGTTTACAATGCTTTCATGAGTTTAAATCTGGTTAAATGAGTTGTTTGGTATGTTAATGATGTTGTTACTCCAATTAAGTATGCATATATTGAATGTAGTCCTGTCTAAGTTATGGTTTCTTGTTTGAAAGGTCTAAACTTGTTTGTAAAAGGTTCTGTAGAGTCAATATATGATCATGATGGCCTAAAATGTGATTTGTGTGACCAAATTGATTCTGTATGTTTGAGAACTAGGATTAAGAGGAGCTATGAGTCATCATGTTGATAAAATGAGGGTTGTTTTCTCTGCGGGGTTCTTACCGAATTAGGAAAAACTGAGTAATGTATCTCTATTTGGGTTTAGGTTCACTTGAACACTCTAATAGGCTAACAATGGTATAAGAGCATGCTACAAACTCCTAGGTTTATATGTTTTAAATCCTATAAAACCAGTCTAAATGATGTTGTAAATCATGATGGGATCTCAGGGGCCTGAATTATTTTGAGTGGAATATGGAGTCTGTGGACTATGTCCAAATATTTGATGTTGGTTAGACCACTTGTTTGTTTGAATTTAATCAGTAACATTAAGGCAAATTTGTCCTGAATGATGTTGTGTCACTTTGTCTGTTTGTCAAGCATGTATACCTTGTTGAAACTACGTCTGTTGCTCACTTATACATCCAAAAACTTGTTTTCCTTTTTCTCTTAAAATATCATAAAGATCCTATTTAAATGCATATCCTCTAAGATTATCTGTGTGTTTGTATGAGTTTGAAATGTTGATCCTAATGAAGATAAACCTCCTAAATCTCTGCCTGCATATGAGATCACCCAATCTGCTTATTGATGTTATAAAAGGGACCTAAGAACTTGCACCATATATGGTCATTTGCATTTAAGTGTTGTTGTTTAAACCTGTGCTCGGATTCACCTCCTCTGGTATCTTTCTCTTTGATCCCCTGGGCCTCCTCGAATATCTGATGTGTGCCATACCAAAAAATGGATTTTGTAGGTGTTTAGTGGACTCTTTTTTTTTTTTTTTTTTTTTTTTTTTTTTTTTTTTGGTATTGTGTCTCTTTTATGGAATCTAACTTGTGTCTAGAAAACAGCCATATAGGCATGTCAAATAAGCTAAAGCACATATGTTGTTTGTGATTAAATATGAGTCTATATCTAAATATGCGTGAGGTTTACTCAAATATGTCTAGGGTGTACAGCTCTGATATACTTGTGGTATTTAATAGCTTGTATATTCAGGTATATGAGAAGTATACTACTGGTAGAATGTCCTGTAGATGGCCTTTGAATTCTCTGTTAGATGTGACATAATAAGCTAAGTCGTTTGTAAAGTTTACATGGCAGTTTGTTTGATTATAAGCTGAACATACAGGGAATATGTCAAAATATACCAAGTATACTCAGAGCTCTATATGCCATGCATATATATAAGCTTGTATATTTAGTGTATATGAGGCATACCCTTTATCATAATAAATCTGTGGCCTATGTTGGTTAAAGGATTTAGTGCAAGTGTATTGCTTTATTTTGCCTTGGTGTGTTGGGCCTGACTATTTGTTCCTCTTTATCTGTTTTATATCTCCATATGGGCTTTCTGCCTTTCTTTTCTTTGAAATTTTGTTATCTTCGGTCCAGTTGGACCATCTAGTTTTTTTGCCTAGCCTTTGTACCGTTTTGACTTGATCGATTATGTGTGGAATTGCATATGTGTGTATGATTTATTTATGATTAATTTCTATTTATAGCTTAGTAGACAAACCTCAAACATGTCCTAATCCTCATCCTCTTCTATGTCACATGTGATTTGCTCACTGGGTCATTTGGGCCATTTCCTAGCATTTAAACCCGTTGGGTCAGAGGCCCAACACCATTCTTTAATCGAGCCCGAATGAAAGGGAAGCTAATATATGGAAGGACCAACCATGGGTGAAAATAGTGAAGGCTCAGCTATGGGTGAAAATAGCCAACTGGTGGGCTTAGGTAGGCCCACCAACCTAACCTTGCCTTATTTATTCATTTACGTGTATATGTATGTATGTGTAAACACTTGAAAAAATATTGAAAACCCATGTGGATGTAGAACTCAGGAAATATTTAGTATTTTAGGAAAGTTGCCAAAACCATTTTCAAACTCGGGCAATTAACTATTTTTGCATGAAAATTGGAACTTAATCGTGATTTTTTAGTTTAAGACTGGTTAAGACCACGACTAAGTATAAAAAATGGGATTTGGTTAAGTCAAACCTGGATCAATTTTTTAAGGGTAAAAAAACTCTTCAAAGTGATTATTAACTAGTTTTGGGTCTTAAGCCCGCCCGTGAATGAGTAGAAAAACTATTTTCTTGGACTGACACGGAGCTGGATTTAAAAATGAGATGATAATTTCGAAGGCAATTCTATGTTTTGTAAAGAAAAACTGATTTGATTTAAAAAATTGGACTTGGACTATTTGACTGAAGGAATACATAAATCTGGACATTTGTAAAGTTTAAACTGAATGGAATCTGGACTTATATTTCCTAAAAAACCTGAAACCTGTTGGGCCTAAAGCCCAGAATTGTTGGACTGAGAACAAGATACTGTTTGGGCCAATGTTTAAGATAAGAGGGAATTTGGACTCAAAATGCGGATTGATTATTGAGCTTTAACGATAAAATTGGATTTGAAACTAAATACTTGTATTTTTCTTATATATATACGTATAAAAATTGGAGCTATACTCCATATTTTCTATATATGTATAATAAAATTTGTAAGTACTAAACCTGTTTTATTAGGACTAAAATAATAGTGACTCTACTCGGGAGAAATCTCGGGTGTAATATGAATGAAATGACACTTTTTGCGGAAACTTAAACATTTTTAAGCAGATAATTACAATAATCACACATTGAAGCTCGTATCAATCGTATTCTATGGATCTTTAATATTAGGGTGCGTAAAACCTACCCTAGGAGATCATCAGAACTCTTATCTCGAATTTTGGTTCAAAAAGGATTTTTCACTTGTTTGATAATCCTTTTAAACCCGATTTTTCTAGTTTTTCTTTAATAAATTAGGTGGCGACTCTAAAATGTTAAAATTCAATTAGAGCACCAACAACTTCCTAGTAACTTTTATGCACCTGCATAAAAGTGAACCGTAACAGACCCTCGCGGATACGGATCGGATCAATAGTCGAAGATTAGAATTAGGTCTAAAAACACGTGTTGCACTCTTTTTCCCTTAGCTTGGTTTTGTCCCGAAGTGGGTTTTCCAGCAAGGTTTTTAATGAGGCAATAATGTACAACGTGTTACTTACATATCAAAGGCCGGCTAAGTGCTGGGGACTGGGGACTGCCCAGCATCGACTATTCATGTTTGACTCCTCATATTTCGGACACAAACAAGAGGGGACTATCACACTCTCGACAAGTTCAAGCCAGCTCATCAAAGCTTCGTCAAAATCCGAAGTAGCAGGGCTGAATAAATTTTGACATTTTCTGCTGTAGGATCGGCTGTAAGGGCCAAACTATCAAAACGAATCGTGTCTGGATAGTTTATTTTCTACACTGAAAAAGCCCAAAGGAGTCTTACATCAGTCGTTTGTATGAAACATATTGAAATAAGAAGATTACTTCGCATGAAATTCGTGTCAATTATACTCTTACATGAATATTTACTTAAACATCCTCGAACATCTAATCTTTGAAGCTCGAGGGCTACCCTCAATGGGGGATTGTCTTCACGAAATAGACAAAACAATTCAAAGGCGCTAAAGTCATAATAAACTAAGCCTAATTTGCAAAAGACAATAGTTTGAGAAGGGTCTGAAGTAATTAAAGCTTCGACCCATATGCCCGAAGTGATTTGGAGACGTCCGAATTCACAAGCATAAAAGTAAGGTCCTTACATGTCTTCAAAAGACAATCACCGGTAATGAAAGGCTCGATGTAAAATGAACCTAAGACACTCAAGTTCTTAAAATCGGTTTGAGAATTCGTTAAGACAAAAACTATTTTAAGATTATCCCGGTCATGGTCAGGTCACATTCGGATGAAATAAAAGACCGATGTTATCCGACTCAAAGTCCGCATTTTTAAATCTAAGCATTAGAAGCAGGAAGAAAGTAACGATGGAATGAAGTCAAAATAAAGCTTTCATAGATACAAAAGGCCGAAGGTGACCTTGGTAAAGTTACACAAAAATAAAAAGGGCTTTCTAAAAGCCTATCTAGTCCTCCGGAGAGGAATCAGAATCTTCGGAGCCAGAACCCTCGGGATCATCTTCCGAGCTATCTCCAAGGAGCTCCTTAAGCGCACCGTCCTCAACTAACCTCGCCTCCTCAATTTTGGCAGCAATATCATCAAGGCTAGCTTTAGCTTCTTCCAGAGTGAACCTCCGAGAATTCCATTTGACGTGCTCGACTTTTAGCACGGACCGAGCTGTGGCCACATCAATATCAGCACGGGCTTGATCCCATTCTGCCAAGGCTTGCTGAAGTTGGGTCGTCAATTCGGAGTTGCTTTGGCTCAGGGTCTCTAGGGCCTTAGTAGAAGTTTCAAGCTCGACCTTGAGCTCCTCGTTGGCCTTGGCCCGGCTTTCTGCTTTCTGTTGAGCCACCCTTAGAATTTCTTGCTCGGAAGCCTTTTCAGCTTCAACCCGGGCAAGTCTTTCCCCGGTGCTGGTGGCCTCGGTCTTGAGGGACTCAATCTCTTGCCTCAGTTTGGCAATTATGGCTTTTCGCTCCTCGATCTGCTTGGCTGAGGCAGTGGCTTTTTGAAAAAGCTGAGCATGGTCCGCCTCAAGGGCTTGATTCTTCTCTGTAAGAAGCTCGAGGTCTTTCTTTGCTTGGAGGCTTTCTTTTTTGGCCTCTTCGAGCTCGGCGCTAAGGACTAAAGGATTCCCGTTCTGCTGCAACTGTTCCTCTTTCTGTTGTAAGAGAAGTTGGAACTTCTTGACTTTCCAGTCTTAGGCATCCAGCTGACCCCGCAGATCGTCCACATCCCTTATGGCCCGGATAAAACCCTCATTCGCAAGTACGATGGACTGCAAGAGTAGAAAAGATAAAGTTAGCAGACTAAAAAAGAAAAAATACATGAAGCAAACAAAACTCTTGAAAAGATGGAACGCTTACCCGATTAGCTGCGTGCATGCTCTCATTAAAGAGGCATTTTCACGACACTCTTGCCATTTTTTCCTTGTTGGACTCTGACACAAGAGATCGAAGGTAGCTGGCCACCGCGACAGGCCGGGACAAAAAGCTAGTATCCTCAGGGACGGTGATGATAGCCGACCTCGTCTTGCTCGGATCGGCGCTAGGAGCAGGAAAAACTTCCACAAGCTTCGACCTGGAACCGTTAGGGTTTCTCTCGGGGGATCAGGAAGGCCTCCTCAGCCTTTAAGGAATGGTAAGGTGGCCAAACCTAGAGTCTTCCGCCATCACAGCCGGCGAAGATACAACCCCTTCTTCGGGGAACATAACTTCGAAATCTGCCTGCTCAAAGGAACGGGCAGGTGAGGGAGGTGGTTCGATTCGCTTGGCCCTTTTGGCCAGGGGCTCATCTTCTGAAGATGAATCATCCTTAACGATAACAGTCTCCGCCTCGGGCATGATGAACCTTAACGGAGCAGGATATTAGAAAGCTTCGGCGATAGGGACTGAAGGGCCCTCGGCAGTGTCAGGAGCAGAAGGTTCAATCAAACCGGCCATGGCTCTCTTTTCCAAAACATCACCTGGAGAGGATTCCACCTCGGTGGTAGAAGTAGTGGTGGCACCGGTCCTGACTTCAGCAAGCACGATATCATCATTTGGGAAGTCTTTAAAACCCCGGACTTGTGAGCGACCGCCTTCGCCCCCTCGAACTTTTCTTTCTTTTAGGGCTTGGTGGACTTAGAAGCGCTCATTTTCTTCTTTGCCGCTTCGGCAATGACTCGCGCTGAGTCCGACGGATCAAATGCCGAACCTGGCACGGCAGGAGCAGTTGTTGGTTCCGGCTTCGGGATTGATGAACCCTTCGGCAAACCTGAAAAAGGGCAGTGTCAAGTTAGAAGATGAAGAGAACGAAGGAAAAACACAAATCGAGGTGGGGAAACAGCACAAACCATGATTCTTAGCCATCCATCTCTTGTCGGATAGCTCTTTCCAGGTACGCAACTGATGGGGATGTTGACTTATGATGCTCTCGACCAAGTCGAGGAAATTTTCTATCTCGTCCGGAACCCATCCAACAGCTGAAATAAAGGAGAGTTAGATGTGAAATCGAAAGCATACAAAGAAGGTAAAAGGGTTCTACGATACTTACGGTTATTGTTCCATTGCTCGGGAAATGACATATGCCCTTCCGGAACAATCTCCTCGGTTTTGACTGCAACAAAGTGCTCCAACCAACCTCGGTCTCTGTTCTCATCAACACTAGCGATAATGGGGTATTTTCCCCTCTTATTGAGATTTGCACCCGCCACGGAAGACCGCGAGCTATAAAGTTGGATCAAATGGTGCAGGGTGAAGGACACTTTGACGTTGTCCTCCAAATAGCGGAGGTAGGTTACAGTCCGCCAGACAGATGAACCAATTTGTGCAAGACACAAATTGTACGTCTTGCACATGTCAAGAATAACTTCGTCAATCGGAGGGTCGAGATTGAACGTGAAGGGATAGGTATACACCTTCGAGTACCCCTCCTTAAAATCGGTGATATTCTCACCCTCTCCCATAACAACGATCTCAAAAGGCCGGGTTACCCAGCTACAGTCCTTCCGAACTCGGGCGAGGTCCTTCTCCATGATCGAAGAAGGATATCATCGGACATTGTAGCCCCTGTCGTACTTATTCGCCGACTTCTTCGGGGGCGCTTCGACCACGAACTCAGCATCGAAATGAAAGCTCGAAGGCAAAACGTCGTGAGCCCGGGGTTCATAATATTCAGATTGGTCGCTAGGATCGGGGCTGGTGACTGCGTCAGTCGCCGAAGGAGGAGAAATAGCTAGTGAAGTGTTCCTGGACGATGATCTGGAATTTGTTGCCATTTTTGGTAAATTTTTGAAGATTTGAAGATCTAGATAAAGATTGGGATGAAGTTATTAATCTATGGATGAAGATATGAAGATTTGGTTGAAGGTTTGAAGGTTGGTGCAATCGACAGATGAAGATCTAAAGAAGGCAAGAACACACTTGGAAGATTCACAGAAGAAACGAAGAGTAAATAATCAAGGGGTAAATAGTGAAAAATGAAGGGAAACAGACATTTATAGAGGGAGAGTAATTATGGCGAAAAATGCATCAATCAGAGAACCGAAAGGACGTCCAATCAGGAAGTTACAACGTGTCCAAAGTGAGATAGGCGTGATGTGAAAAAACGTTTGTTTTTCCGCCTATTTCGAAACTTACAAGAGAAGATACCGAGGTAATCATTCCACTTCCCATCACTCTGATAGACTTTGATCCAAGAAGTGTGGGGACTATCTGTATACGGTAAAAACTGCTATGATGAAATTGAGTCAGTCCGGCGAAAGGTCGGGGTAAATTGGGAACATGGATGTCGGGGTGGGACATCGGTCCGGGTTCGAAGATACGGAGACAGCAAGGTCCGAGATGACAGGCCGGATTTCTCGCCACCAAATCCGTCGTTTGTTATGTTACAGCCAAGGAGATTCCAGTTCAACACGAGAAATTCGTGATGGGTCGGATTTCTCGCCGCGAATCCTGCCGTCCGGTAAGTTCAGATTATTGGTGCTGCCAGCTGCAGTAAATAAAGTTTTACCTTATTTAGGGAAGCATTAGGGTTTTGCCTTTGTATAATATAAATAGAGGTAAAACCTCATTAGAAAAGGAGATTCTACTTTTTGGCACATAAACTCTGTAACACTCATTATTCAAAGATATAAGCTATATACTTGTTCAGTCCAGTCAAGAGGCAAGAGAGTTTGGCATCGGGCAGTGGAAGATAACAATTCACATGCTGTTTCAATTCTTATTGTTTACTTGCAACTGATTGTTAGTTCATACCTCATAATGTTAACAACGAATTAAACTACGCATCCTTTAAACCGCATATAAATTTAATTGTTACCTTTTTTAGGGGTAAACACACCTAAAGCCTACAAGTTCGATTCGAGCTTGTCACTGATTTTAGAACCTTTTTTGTTAGTTTAGGACATTTTCAATCGTCTAATATGTTCAACTCAAAAGCCTAAAAACATTAGATGCACCAACCACAAGGACGAGTATTCGAACCCTGATAATTAATAACAGCACACGCAGGCAGAAGCTTAGACCAATGCCCCAGACAACATTTCCGTTTCAAGGTTCCCAGGAATAATAAAGATTTATTTACGGTATATACACTTAGATATAGAGGATTTTTCCGAGGTTAACGGGTACCCATGAACCCCCTACTTTCAATGTAGATCCGCCTCTGCCTACCCCCACTCCCATAGCCCCCTCCCTACCACCCCGCACCCCGCACCTTGCCCCAGCCCCTCCCCCATAGTAATTTTTTTATACTATGTAACAACTTTCGAGGATAGTACGTATTTTCTACTTACGTACTAAGCACCAAAAAAATAAGTAAAAAAATCACTTATTTTTTTAAAAAGAAAAATTCGAGAAAACATTATCAATGGAAAACATTTTCCTTTGGTACCAAAAACACCCTAAATCCTCTCCTAGCCCTCTCTCCTTTTGGACCACAAATTGAAAAGAAATACTTCATGACCAGAAAAACAAGTAGAATAAACAGAAGTACATCATTAAACTTTACACAACTTCTTTCCTAAACCTGGAAATAAGTTTTGCTCCATGTACAAATTGAAGGCTTCAAAGTTGCCTAAAAGACCAAAACTGGCTAATTAACCATGCCCTGCTATAAAGTAAAGGTAGAAACTTTCCTACTACATACAACTAATTAAACTCCTATATATACAAAAAAAAAAAAAGGGCACCTAATTAACTGTCCTCTGGTATACTCTGTAAGGCAGGCCTCCACGAGTGTTGATGCAGCTCAAATCTCTCACTAACGTTCATCAACTGCGTCAACAGTTGATGTACGGATAGGCCTTGCACGTCTGCCTTACCCATCAGCTCTGACAACTGCTTCTTCGTGATCTTAACTTTTACTTCTTTTGCTAATACTTGCGTTGAAGAAGAAAGATTGCTTCCCTTACTCATGAGGAGTTGATCTTCCTCTAGCTTCATCGTTTTACGATGACACAAATTTTCGTCAATTTCTGGTACCGGAGACTGGAAGCCCCAGTCTTCCCCGCCCCATTGCATGGAGGACTCTTTTCTTATACAGTTTCCCATATGTAAATAAAATATACGAATTTCAACAGGCAAGGTTTTTGTAAAGATGAAGTTTGTGACATATATATATTGAGAGAAATAGTTTATATCATCACATGCAAGCAATTAAATGGAGGGGTAGGTCGGGACCGGGGGGGGGGGGGTTTAACCTAATCCTTCGTGGGTCCAACTCCACCTATATTTGGATTAGGTCCCATTGCTTAAAGACAATCCTACCTACTATGCTTGCTTTGTTTGTTGGAGAAATCGACTGGCTCAAGCTCATATGCCCTTAGTTTTATGTTCCTTTATTCCTGTCCAACCAATAAATTTATATAGATCTTTAAGTTATACATATTGATAGTATAAATTTTTATCTTCTATTAGTGAATTTAAAAATATAATAGCAAGTTATATCTTTCCTCCGATCTAATTAATGTGACGCTTTTGGCTTATCAAGAGTCAATTGACTGATTTTTGGCCTAAATTAGATTAGATCAACTCAATATTTTAAAATTAAAATTTAGATATTCGAAAACTATAAGAAAGTATTATAAGTTGCAATTCTTCTCATTTCAATATGGTGAAAAAATACATCTTAAAATGTTGGTCAAAATTTGCATAGTTTCAATCTCAAAATGCGAAAAGTGCTACATAAATTGACACATCGAGAGTACTTTTATCTAACTACTAATTAATTTTAATGGTCGGGGGACTTCACCATCTTGAGCCTGTTTGAGTCAAATACTCCCTCTGTTCCATATTAGTTGTCATGTTTTGCTTTTTGAGAATCAAATTATATGAACTTTGATTAACATTTTAAATTTTTATCAAATTAACATGAGAAAAGTTGTAACATGTAGTACTTATCATATAGTTTTTGAATATCTAAATTTACATTGAATTAATCTAATCTAGTTTAATTTAGAAAATGAGTCATATTATATTGACTATCGAAAAAGGAAACATGACAACTGTTTGAGACGGAGGCAATAATTTTATATCCGAACATTGAACAATATGAGCATCAAAAGGTGAAGTCGGCTTAGATGGCCATGAGCCAAGCCTAATTATGAACAGGCTTTAGTGTGAAAAGGCTTTGAGCATCGAATCTGTGTTAATTAAAATAGGTGTGAACGCTGTTAGGGTAATTAGAATCTTGCTTTTATTCAGCTTTAGTTGCACTACTCACGTCACGTGTGCTCCCTCTAACCTGTCGCCACTACAATCATAGTTATCTTTTTCATTTTAGGAGGTCACAGGAGTTACATAAACTTAAGGTGTGTTTGGTACGAAAGGAAAATATCCTAGGAAATATTTTTTTGAAAAATAAGTGAATTACTTATTTATTTTTTAATATTTGATAAGTCATTCAAAAGCATTAATATATAACTAGCAAAATACTATTGGGGTGGAGTGGGGGTTCGGGTGTGGTGGGAGGTAGGATGGTCACTTATGATTTAGTTGAATATTATTCAACAGCATTTATATATAACTAGCAAATCACTATAGGGGTGTGGTGAGGAGTGAGGGTTCGGGTGTGGTAGGAAATAGGATGGTCATTTATGGTTTAGTTGGATATTATTCAACAACATTTATATATAACTAGCAAATCAATACAGGGGTGGGGTAGAGTGCGGAGTGGAGGTTTGGGTGTGGCGGGGGGGATGGTCAAGAGGTGTTGAGTGGGTGGGGAGGAGATAATGGACTTAAAAAGTCACTTATGGAAGTTGTTCCGCCTATTTCCATAAGAGAAATCGTTTTCCTCACTTTTAAGAAACTTATTTTTCTAGAAAAAATCTTGTCCAAAACATTTTGACAAATCATACATGCGAAAGTTAGAAAACATTTTCTACCAACTGCATCCTTAGAGTAGGTACTGTTTTTAACTTAAATCAAACTAAAACTTGATTGTTTGATATTAAAATACTAAACTAGGAAGAGCTCTATATAGTACTATATAGTTATACTCAAATTGGAACGTGAAATTTTGTAGAATCGAATTCGAAAATTAATTTGAAAGTTTATGTTCGTTTTTTCCATATTCTAAAATGTAACCGTCAATTAATTGTAGTATACGGTGGTCAGATTAGTCGCGTCCCAATGCGGATAGCTGACGGTGTGGGAAACAAAAAAGAAGAATTCATATTTGGAAATTTGATTTCTGAGTGTGTAATATCATATTGGTTTAATTTTAAGTGTTATATAATCTTGAATAGTATTAAAATAGGTGTGAACGGAGCCAAGTAACTGGAATCTTGCATGTTTAATTTGGCTTTAGCTAGCTGCAGTACTCACGCGTGGCACTGCTATTGGATCAATACCCTTTTTTGTCGGCCGTTACAAGCTGAACTTGGTTAAAAGGTTTTTATCCGGATGTGGGAGATAGGTAAAGTGTAAATCTAGAGGACGTATTGCATCCACTTCAATCAAGTTACCCAACTTATAACTCACACGAATTTAATTTTGGAAAATTAAGATTGCAATTTTTTCTATTTTATCCTTGTGAATAATTAAAAATTTGATTTTCTTTTGTAAACTTGCAAAGAAATGAAAATTACAATGGGTCAAAATTCGAACTTTATAACAATTTCCCGTTATCTATAATCCTACAGGGTCGTTTGGTAGGAAACAAGTTATTCTGGGATAACTTATCCTGGAATTAGTTATTCCAGGATTAATTATTTCATTCTCCCGTAGGGATAAAATAACACTACAATCCCGAAATAACTAATCCCGGGATTAGTTATACGACCATTCTATCTCAACCAAACGTGGATATATTCATCTCAAATATAATCCTGAGATTATTTATCTTTATCCCTTGTACCAAATGAGCCCTACGAGTTCAAAACTATAATCACAACCCGAATCTGATGTTAATCGATCTTATATTTTTCACTCACTTAGACCTAGGATGAAAATTCTCAATTTCACACTTAAAAAAATTCATTATTTAAGATAATTAAAGTGTGGAAGCAGGAATATTAATATGCGTGGTTGAGATTACTCTAGGATCTATTTGAATATAATATATAGATGAGTACAAATATATGTAATTATTTATGCACTTAATTAGGAAGGGACAGTCCAAAACATTGGACGATAAGGATGACTCATGACATGAGGGGACAAACGTGGAGCCGATCACATTTATCAACAGTTTTATATGAAAACAAGTATGGGGCTGGTTGGAGGGTCTAAATTGGGTGCCTCATTACTCTTTGATTAAGATGTAATCACTGACCCAGTCACCACCAACCCAACCTCTACTTTGCACTTTTGCTGTACAAATGAATTCTACATATTGTGGGAGAAGAGCTTATAATTGAATCCCACTAAACTAAAAGTTGAAGGCATGAAAAGCATAACATCATTATTATTAGGAATAAGATTCAAAATAAAAAGGGATAGAATTATTGAATGGATATGAGCCGGGCCGGAATCAAAATTTTCATTAAGAGAAAATTCAACTTTTATACAAATAAGCATGGGGTCCGATCCCCTATAATGTGATAGCATCATCACGAGAATCAACAGTTGCATCCACAAAAGAGATGTAGCGCTTTGAGAAGCAGAGGCGGACCTAGGATTTAAAGACAGTAAGACCACCATTAACTTGTTGGATCTCGTCGGACGCCAGCAAAACTTGACGATAGACGGGTGGCGTTGTGGCGGACTAATAGCGTGAGAAGCCGAATATGAGACTTGATGAAGGGTTTGGGGAGGGTAAAAACTAAAGTAAAAATGCAAAAAAGAATTTATATTAAGTTATGGCTGCAGTGAAGTCTGTTCAAAATAAAAAATAAAAATCTTAGGAATATATACATATGGGTGTAGCGACCCAACCGACCGTTTAGTTCTTTTCCTTCTTTAGGCTCGGGTCAATAGTAACCGTGGTAGTAATGCTCGGAGACCAGCTGCCGACCCGAGGCGCCGATCGGGAAAGTAGTAAAGGGACGTTAAACGTAATTCTAGAAGGGCATTTGAGTTCTAGAACCCCTTTTTCCTATTTGAAATTTCTCATAGATTCATTTGATGATTTACGACTTGCAGGTATAGACGGGTCCCGAGGAGCTCGAGAGCATTTTGGAACACTTGAACTTGAACTAGTTGTCTAAGTTCATGAGAGTTGATCAAACTCAACAATTTGAGTAAACAGAGACTTGGATTCATGACTTAAGGGTTCTGAGAGATTCATATTATTTTTTGGAGCATGTCTGCAAAATTTGGTTAGTTTCCGAGGTGATTCTAGCGGGTTTGGAACACATTTGGCATAAACAACATTTTGAGAGAAAAATAAAGAATCCAACCCCTCATTTCGTGGATTAGTGGTAAAATAGGTAATTTCGATCACATGATTAGGTCTGTATCATTATATTATTTGTGACTCATAAAAACTTATCTCGTCCAATTCTGAGTTCGTTTGATATGTTTCAGTTAATTTTGAAGCATTTCAACGGATGCATATTTTCAGCTGTCATTTGGTGCATCGTGATTGTGCATCATCTGCAGACCAATCATAGCGAACATGTGGAAGCCGACGCGACAGGGTAAGGAAAATCTAGCCCGTCTGCGAACGCGGTAAGAAGCTTCGCGATTGCAGAAAAGGAGAGTTGTTCAAGTATTAATTTAATTCAGATTTTTTGGGACAACATGCCATTGCCACCAGTTTTGAGTTTGGGAGCTCGGTTGGAGGCGACTCTAGAAAGAATTTTCCACCGACAACCATTAAGTAAATGATTCTAACTCATTTTTGATAATTTTGCTAGATTATCCGTCAATTTTCATACCAAAATTTCATAAATTTGAATGTGAAAGTCGGGATTTTAGCCGTAGGCTTAAAGAGAATGAATTTTCAGAATTTGAAGTATGATTTAATATTAAATTTGAATTTTGAGCATACTTTTTAAGTATGAGTATGGGTAACGTATTTGTGAAATAACGTATCTAGTACTAATATATATAAATAATTAGCTTACTGTAATATGTTAAGTTTATCTTAAGTGTATATAACATTTTTACACTATTGGTAATGTATAAATTAAATCATTTTCTTTTTATATTTATGTTCGGAGATAGCAACTGCATGGCAAAATTGGCAAGTTACTTCAAGTTGTGAAATTTGATTACTATTGTACGTCAATGTTTGAATTGAATTTGCTGTTTGCAGCTGGTGATCATGATATGAAGTTAATAAATTTGCATCATTTTCTTTTCATTATGAGTCAATCATTTTCAATTTTGACTCCTCCAATCCACTCGTAATCTACCTAATACTGGTAGTCTAGTACAATACTACAGTAGTAATAGCAGAAACGAATTTGACTTAGGGGAATCAGGACACTGCTTTATCGAAAAAAATTACTAGTTTATATAATACGGAGTATGAAAATAAAATATATGATATATGATAAAATATAACACCAGTTAATAATTAGTCAATCTTTTTATTTATTTGTGATCTGGTTTATAAAATAGCCAGCAAATATATAGGTTTTATATATTTGTAATTAAATATACACATAATATACATACACTATACATATAATATTCGTAGACTATGCATATAATATAAAGCACATAACAGAGTATAAATTTGTGGATTTGGGCTACTGTTGGTAATTAAGTTGACCGAAGGAACATAAACGAAAGAATCCCAAAAAATAGTGGCACATATAGATCAAAGTGGTGACCTCGTACTCTCCTAGTGCTATGAGTTTATCCGTCAAAGGTACTTCCTTGATAACTAAAGTGATAATAATTTACCACCAAAGAATATGGTGTAGCGGATGGGGCTGCTCCACCCTTAATCAGAGGTCTGGGGTTCGAGCCCTGGAAATGAAAAAATCTTTGGTAGGGAGCGCTTCCCCCCTAATGGGGCCCTACGCGACGCGAATTCGGATATAGTCGGGCTCCAATACGGATACCAGACACCGGATAGGAAACAAAAAAAAAAAGTGATAATAATTTATTTCAGTAGTGTATTTCAAATAAGGTCATAATGAATTCTTTTTAAATGAAAAACTTGGCGGAGAAGAGTTATCCTAATGTACTTGAATTAATTTTTACTAATATAATATAAACAATATATTGTTATAGTGATTTGTTCCGCCCACATCTTTAGATAATGGCACCGTGTATTAAATATTTTGCGTACGCCTAGTATTCCTCATAATTATATTGACAGAATTAGATATATTGACAAAAAAATTCATAAACTACAGGATTTCAGCTTTATGACTTATTTTATGCTGTCTTTACGTCGACACTAAATTATATCAAGAACATTAAACACTTATTTTTATTTTATTTATATAATATTTACATATCATGCTAAAACAATTATTTTTATTTTATTTATATAATATAATTTTTTGACGAAGGAATTAAATACTTCTTTTGAACTTTATATGCTCCGTCCTTGCTCCCAACATCTTGTGCTTCACTTATCAGGTAACCAAGAATAGGCTTTTAGATTGGGATTTCAATTTGCTGCCACAAATTGATTCTTAGACACGAATTAGAAAAAAAAAATTGTGACACGAGAAAAATGTTTAGGTACTTAAAGGCGTTGAATTGAAACTCATTTCCTCGTTCGTTTCAAAAGTTCTCAAGGTAGGACCATCTTTACTTTAGTTCAAACTCGAAACGCTTATATGTCATATTTGACTATTAGAATCATTTTGATCAAACCCTCAGTAGCTTCTTAATTAAATTTGTATGTTATATTAGATTATTAGAATACTTTTATTTCACTAAATTTTCAATATCTATTTATTTATTTTGAGAAATACTTGTCGAAGCAAATTTTTTGAAAAATACTTAGGAAAAGTAGTCGTTTTTGTTTGACTAACCGGTATGCTTTTATCAGTATTAGAATAATAATTTGTGTTTTGACCATTATTTTTGAAGGTGCTTTAGGTGTACTTTACGCAAAAGGACATTTAAACAATCACTTTATAATAGTATTATATAAATAGATTAATAATATTAACACTTGTAATATATGAGAGACATTAATTATTTTTCTCAATCTTATTTAATATTCCCTCCATTTTTAAATAAATGGTGTTTTGGGCTATTTATTTTGTTTCAAAATAAGTGGTACTTTAGGATTTCAAGAAGAAATTGATTTTATTTTTTCAAAATTACCCTTATTAACATAATCAAGTCATTCAGTAACTTTTCTAGGAAAGAGGTAATTTAGAAAAAGGTAAAATTCAATTAGGGGTAAGTTAGTAAAACACTTCTAATTTTCTTGGAGTGAAAAAGGCTAAATGGATAGTTATTTTGGACCTGAGGAAGTAATTTATATGGCTATTTTTACCAAAACACTCATATTAATGGTGTATAATTGAAATCGACTTGGAAAATGATTTGGGATTGAGTAATTAATGTTAAAGGTAAAACATGAAAAATAAATCTGTCTTTCTCTTGAATTGCTAAAGTGGACAAGTAAAAATGATTTTTTTTGGTGTAGTATAAACAAGTAAAAGTGAACAGGAAGAGTATTATATTTTACACTCGTCACGTTTGCAACAATTTTGTATTTGAACTTGAACATTGAACATTGAACATTGAACGAGATGAGCATTCAAGAGAGAAAACATAGAGAATTACAAAACAAAGAAAAATGAAGATGAACTGAAGTTGGCTAAGAGCCAAAGCCGTAAGAACAAGCTTCAGTGTGAAAGGGTTTTGGCATCGAATCTTGAAATTAAAAAGGGTGTGAACGCAGTTAAGTTACTGGAATCTTGCATTCTTGGGCTTTAGTTGCACTATTCGATCACGTATATATGTCCCCTCTATAAATGCTTCTAATTGGATCACCATTTGCATTGCATGATTCCTTCTAGGTCGAAAGTTACACCCCAAATTTGATTAACAGTAGGCTTTTATGTAGCTTGAAGCTAATTAGTGTAAATTTAGAGTATGTAGACGAGGCACACAGTTTTGTCAAATAAAGAAATCGAAATATGATATGCTTTATTTGAGCCAACGGTCTATCAAAAACAACCTCTCCCTTCATAAGATAGGGATATCTGTGAAGAGAATATACTACATTGGTGACGGAAGAGAACCCTGGGCTCCTTATGAGGTTTGGGCAATCCTGCTCCCTTTGAGCTAGCTTTTGGGGTGTGAGTTATGCCCACTGTCTAATTCGATATGGTATCAGAGCCAGGCCCAGGCCCAGGCCCAATCTGATGTGGGCCCCGGAGAAAGAGGGGGGCAGAATGCTCCTAGGCCGATTGACCGGTCCCGAACTGATGGAGGGTGAAAATTCCCTAGTCCATGAATGTGCACTCTTTAGATCGGACAATAGATCCCGGATGAAAGAATGTCTAGATCTGGGCGTGGGGGAAGGGTGAAGAGGATATACAACATCATTGACGAATGGGATCTCTAGCTCCTTATAAGGCTTGGGCAATCCTCCTCCCTTTGAGCTACCTTTTGGGGTGTGAGTTAGGTCATATGCCTAATTTGACATGGTATCAGAGCCAGGCCCGACTCGATGTGGGCCCATGAAAAAAGAAGGGGGCAGAATGCTCTCGGATCAATTAATCGGTCCCGGACCGATTCGGGATGAAAAATGCCCCCGGTCCATGAATGTACACGCTCCAGACCGAACAGTAGACCCCGGATAATGTCCGGATTTTGGCATTTAGGGGGGGGGGGGGGGTCAAGAGAATATACCACATCGGTGACGGACGAGAACCTTGGCCTCCTTATAAGGCTTGAGCAATCCTCTTCCCTTTGAGCTAGCTTTTGGGGTGTGAGTTAGGCCCAATGACTATTTTAACATGAAGAGAATATACTCCATCGGTGACGGACGAGAACCCTGAGCTCTTCATAAAGCTTGGGCAATCCTCCTCCATTTTGAGTTAGCTTTGGGGTGTAAGCTAGGCCCAATGCCTATTTTAACATGGTATCAGATCCAGGCCCAAGCTCGATTCGATGTAAGCCCCCAGAAAAAAAAGGGAGAGGGAAGGAGGTAGGGCGGAATGCTCCCCGGACCGATGGGGGGTGGAAATTGCCCCCGGTCCATGAATGTGCATGCTTCAGACTGGACAATGGAACCCCGGATAATAGAATGTCTGGATCCGGGCGTGAGGGAGGGTTGAAGAAAATGTACCACATCGGTGACGGGCTCCTTATAAGGCTTGGGCAATCCTCCTCCCTTTGAGTTAGCTTTTGGGGTGAGTTAGACTCAATGCTTAATTTGACAGTCTGCGTGCACGCCACTCTCCCCAGACCCCACTTGTAGAATTACGCCGAGTTTGTTGTTGTTGTAAAGATATCAAAATAGTCACCGAAAAAGTTAAAATGCCTGACTGACAAGTAATGCTAAGTTTAAGGGGGAATCCGTATTTATGTATTTAGCCTTAAATGTTTATTATAAATGTAAATTGTAGGATTGAAATTAAATGCGGAAGTGGTTGAGTTGACTTTATATGAAAACAGATGGATTGGTTGGAGGGTCTAAATTGGGTGCCTCATTGCTGTTGGATTAAGACAGAGGAAGCCACGAAAATATGATCGTTAGCTTCACTTTGGCTGTAGGCCCTTAGCTATAGTGAAGAATCGGGAGAACTTTCAATAAGGGGTAAGTTATACATTTGTCCAGTAAGTCGAAAATAATTATATTTACTAGTAAAATATTTTTTTCCCCATTAAAATTGGGGTAGGTGAAGGGAAAATTCGGGAGGGGATCACAAGATGGGGAATCGAACTCTCACCAATAAGGTGAAAGTTTAGCTAGCTAACCAACTGAACTATTAAAATTACCCTATTAGTCAACAAAAAAAAAATAAAAAAAAAAAATATATATATATATATAAGATGTATAGTTTATGCATATTTACATTAATATATAAAAGTATACATTTTCCGGCTATTATTTTAGTGAGTAAATATACAGTCTAATTATCCCTTCAATAAATTCATTAAGCAATTCGCGACATCAAAATAGATGTAACCACTGAGGCACTGACCCAGCCTCTACCAACCCAACGCTTTAGGGTAATTGCATTTTTCCAATACAGAATTCTACGTGATTGGTGTTGGGCAATTCGCAGAAATGCCCTTATTTTGGGGTGGTCTTTAATTTTTGTCCCTTAAATTGGTGGTCTTTAATTTTTTTCCCCTTCATTCAATATGCTTAGGTTTGGGATTCATCACTCTTCCGGTCCCGAAAAAAAAAAAATCGCGTAAGCAGAAGTTTTATAGCAAACTTAGGCAAGAAAGCGAGCCTCAAATATACCAAGATAGAGTTTTGGGCAAAATTTAGCTTCAGGCAGAATTCTGCCTTGCGAATCCAAGTTCTATCTGGCGAAATTTTTTAAAATTTTTAATTGAGCGAGAGTTTGAATCCGGAACCTAGGAGTTTTAGGCGAAGGATAAAAATTAAAGACTAACAATTAGAGGGACAAAAATTAAAGACCAGTGCATTTGAAGGGCACTCCGCACAGAAAAATGATTGGTGTTGATATAATTTGAATGAATACGACTTGTCGTCAATTCTCGAGGCATAAAAAAGTATTTTTCTATATAATTTATGTTAAGCGAACCTATATCATATAAAAAATGCCTATGGTAAAAAATAGTTAGCTTGTTAGTGTTCAAAATTGAATTGGCTCCTGGTCTGAGACAAGACTAAGACCCTGTTTGGATTGGCTTATTTTAAATGCTTTTAAGTTAAAATAGCTTTTAAACACTTATTTTTAAGCCAAAGTGACAAAAATAAGCCAAAAGTCATAAGCTAAAATTTCTAACCTATGACTTTTAGCTTATAAGTCAAAAGTCATGCCTCATCCAAACGGGCTCTAATATATAAGTTTGCATTCTTTAACACGCACACATATACATACATGTATTTAAAGCGATCAAGAGCAATCAACTTACACATACTGTGAGTATTTCATTAAATACTTGTTAGGAAAATCATTTAGCATTTTTTTTTTATTGAAATCTAAATATTGGTCTCTCGTGATTTTTAAATTTATTATTTTATTAATTGTTAAGCTACACACTTACTACTACATGCCCATCTTTTCTCTAGTCATTTTGACTCAGAATTAAAATTAAAACATGCTAACTAATTAAGGCATTAAGCTGAAAAATATGTAAATACGCAAAGATTAATCACTAAGACAAAAACCAGAGGCTCCTCAACTCCACCTCCATATATAAACTAGTGAATCTATTCGCGCGGATTAGACATCGGAACATTAATTTTGTTAAAATTTTCTTTTTAATTTTTAAATTCAAATATTTTAAGTTTAGCCAATTATATTCTTTTTTTTTTTTTGGTAGAATACACTACTGCGATATATTCCCTCCGGATAAAAAAAAATAGTCCACTTAGCCATTTGCATACCCCTTAAAAAACTACTAACTTCAAGAAAAAAATATGTAAATTGACTAAACTACCCCTAATTAAATAGGCATTGAGATTTGATCACATAACACTTAATAGGGGCAAATCTGGAAAGATAAGGTTAATTGTTTCTTGATTTAATAAGTGGACACTTTTTTTGACCCAAAAAAAAAGGTAAGTGGACACTTTTTTTGATCCGGAGGGAGTATATTATATGCACAAAATTACATAGGATCCAGGTCTCTTATGCCTATTACATAATCAGGGGACATTCCAAAAGATTGACCATTGTAAAAACTAATTTCACGTTCATAAGCAGTTCCTAAAATGCTTGCCCAAAAAACATTGTTTACAAACACCAGAGGAACTACAATGATCTTCGCGTTGTCAAATAGCTTCTTCCTGCTCCTTCTTTGCGATGAAATGCTAACCTTGTTACATTTCACGATACACTTGCTTTACCCTTGGATGTCCCAACTCGCTTCACCAAGAGCATTCGGAAATAATAGAGTTATAGGGAATGTGTCCATCTTTTAGCATAGATATTACCTCTGTTGAATCGGCGTTGGTCTCAATAAACCACAAATTATTCTCTTAAACCAATTGTAACTCCTGTATAATTGCAGTATGGTTGTATCTTTATACATTTAATATATGTATATAAGTATCTAATTGAACGAATCTCTTCTATTATTTTTACATTATTTCCTTCTCTTTTCCCCCCGCTTATCTTTAACCTTTTTTTTTTTCCTTTCTTACTTGCCTACGCAATCATTTTTTTTTTAAATATCAAATCTTTTTTTTCTTTTTACTTTAACTTCCCAATAACAAAGATAAGTAATAAAAAAAATTGATACCTCAACTTAAAATATATTAAAAAAAGATATTAAGAAAATAATACATAAAAACATATTACTATAAGATATGAAGAAGCATAGATATTATTACACATTAATTATAATTTAATTTGAGAATACGAAAAGTACCAATATAGTTAGGAACATGAAAGAACAAACAATTCAATTGGAGAACAAATTTATTATGAGTACGGAAAGAACCAATAGCTATAGTAATACATTTATTTAATATTTTTATTTTTGATCATTAAATATTTAAATTATTGCTTAAAATCCTAATATATGGAGCATGGTTCGTACTGGTAGCCATTTCTTTCCTTTTCAATTTTTGTTTTACCAGATGTTTTTGGTTCTTTTAATTATTATGCATATTCCTAATTTCTAAGATTGCAATTAGTTTTAACCTCCAAAAAAAAAAAAAAAAAAAAAAAAGAAAGAAAAAAGAAGCATCAATATATGTCACAAGACTGTAGTGCATGGGTAGCCATATATCTAACCAAATTTAAACATTCATGAATTTAGAGATTGAATATAATTACCTTGGAAGAAATATCATTAATGTCGAGATAGATATGACGAGTGTCCGTGCTTCTTGGGCAAATCGAGTAGGAAATAATTAATAGATTCAAAAGAGTAAAATTTTCAACCAAAACATTAGTATATACCTTTACCCAATAAGAATTGATTGCGAGTGTCCTGCATTTATTATGTAGATTATGGCATGACACAAATTATCAAAATTTAGCAAATGCGAAAAGAAGAAGTATTAATTGGATTCAAAAGAATAGACTTTTCTACCAAAACTTTAGCATATAACTGCACGGCTTTACCTGTGAAAAATTTGATCCACTTGAATATGTCGGGGGAAACGATACAGACAAATAAGTTCAATCAAGATATGAAATATTCATTAACACATAAATCTCATAATACAAATCGGGACAATGCAAAGTGAAAAAAAAAAGGAAAAAAAGAAGCTAAAATTACAGTTTAACTTTCGGTGAAGAATTTCTTGAATGCAACGTTGAAGAATTATTTTCTTGGGTTACAAGCTGTTGAAGCTAAAATGGATGGATGATATAATACTAATATAAGGCCTAGGCTGTTATACCCTATTTTAATCAAGTTAAATTAAGGTACAACGTATTGGTGATTCCTATTTTGTTTTTTTTTTTTTTTTAGGAGTCGCCACCTAATTGATTTTAAGGTGAATTAGGGCACCTTATTAACTTAAGGTAAAACCCTCGTTAATAGTACGCGCGGTGTGATTCTAGGTAGGGTTCTATATTATCTAAAGGGAAGGGATTAGGCATCCTTTAGAATCCGTTAACTTACGGTTATCAAACCAAACTTAGGTTAATTAATTAAAGCCAAAAACCAAA
>NC_081350.1:57545195-57596760 GCF_029784015.1 Lycium ferocissimum
GAAGTTTATGTGATGTACAATCGGAAAAACTAGAAATGACTGCGTAAGCTCCGGCGACTAGCTAGCCTAGGAGTTCGAGAGTAGTGGACTCGAGTAACGGGGGAACCACCATTCGAGTTCGGCCGGTTTAAGTCGCTAGTGGTAGAAGTGAAAGAGCGACAATACGAAGATCCCCATGCTAGTGCAATACGAGATACAATCACCCCTAATTTTCGTAGGCGTGATGGGCGCACGGAACCCTTATTCGGGCCGAGCGAACCCGGCGACTCACATAATACTCACAATCACGGCTCGACTCTCGGATCATGACATAAATACATAATGAAAATTTTTTGAACAATAATATGCTTTTGCCTTTCTCGAATCAATGAAAATTTGTAACATATAGAAACATACAGAGCTTATGATACAATGCGTAATAACTCGTCGGCTTACATAGCCACTTACATAACCGACATCTTATACCCACGACACTGTCTGCAAAGTCTCTAACACAGAACATGATACCATAACATAATCCTTTGACTTGGCAGCACTCCGGGGCAACTGGAGCTCGGCAATCCCGCTGGAACATCTTCTGCTAATGTCTTCAACTCATCTAGGTGTACCTGCGCGGCATGAAATACGACCAGAAAGAAAGGGTCGATGCGGAATATGTCTTCGAGTACGTAAAGCATGAAATACAATAAGTGAGATCATACTGAAATAGTGAGTATAGAAAATCATAAGACTTGACTTTTGAAAACATTTGTCATGCATATACATATATCGGTAAGCAAAATCTTATCATGATCATACTGTCATACCATCGTACGTATATATACCGTACCCGGCCCTCTAGTGAGGGACTCGATGAGTAAATCATATCATAATCATGTTATCATGCCATCATATATATATACATACCGTGCCGACCTACTAGTGAGGGACTCGGTGAAGCGTGTCCCGGCCCGTAGCAGGGACTCGATATGCCATCACGGCCGCCATCCCCATCATCACGTCATCATATACATACATATATAGCGTACCGGCCCTCGAATGAGGGACTCGGTGAACAATGCGAGAGGAATGTGCACGAATACGTACCCGGCCGAGACTCGGTGAAAGACATATTGAGCTTGCACGAGCGAGTAGTGAGAAACCATATGCACATAAATCATCATAGACTCGGTGAAGTAGTAGCGACGTTTGAAAGTCAAAGCGGACATCATGTTAAGTTCTTTCAAAAACAAGTCGTTAGGACTATTCAAACGTAAGCCTCGGGGCCCACGGATATGCATTAAACCAATCCGGCCCGTAGATGAAAGTTAAAGTCATTACATGTCATAGGATCATTTGTGTACGTATTAAAGCAATCCGGTTTCGTTTACGAAAGTTACGGACGTTTTTTAGACATAGGATCTTTAGGAACAAAATTCTTTATACCATGTTTGAATTCCAAGCATTCATAAGACTTAGGGATCATATGAAGTATGTTACATCATGAAGCAAATAACAATCATATACATACTCGGAACGTAAGAGCGGAGTTACCCCAAGCACAAATCATGCCATACCTTAATTGCGTCTAAGACATGCCAAAGAAGGAAAGAGTAAGCCTTACATACCTTAGCCACTTCCTATGCTAATCCAACCTTAAGTCTCGACTTCTCATAATCTACAATAACGTCATTAGGTATCGATCATTAGCCATAAGCACTTAGGCATTCAATACCAAATTAACACTTTATCTACCGAAATTTCAGCAGCATTTCCCCTATAAATTGGACATCCCCGGGAATTTACTCGGCCAAATCATTATCAACAATACCAACAAACATAATAACAATGTCAATATTCAATCCCAAATGCATTCTAACATTAATAATTCCTTTCAACACAATTCGTCAACATTTCATTTATATTCAAATAAACTACATACGATCAATTCATTAGCGATGCTCATATATTCGATTACTAATCCGCAACCATTCACACATGATTTAAGAACATTCCAAGTAATCCATACAATATTCAAAACAACCCAACCAATGGCCATTCCACCCGAGACCATTCCAATTCAACAAGAACCTTGCCAACACCTTTCTTTCTTCTACATTCATAAATTATGTCAACAATACATGCATTTACAACTTTACTCTCATAAATTCAAGAAACCATATCAATATCACATCATCGTCCAATTCAGCCCGCACAATTATAGCTTCAACTTGGATCATTAAAACTTCATTTTACATCATAGAATTTACAACGACGACAACCAAAATACTACATCACATTAGTTCCACATGCTTACACCAAATCAGCCCATTTTCGGCCAACACCACAACACACATCATTCCATGAGTTTCATTCATTTTCTACACCTTACAAAAACACACCAACATGCTAAATACAACTAATTCTTCACTTCTACACAACCACACACACACACACGGCCTCAACACATTACACACGGCCACACACACACACCATGTTTTCATGAACTTCCTTCATTTCTACATTTCACAACATGTACAAATCGTCCACAACACATGAAAAATGAGATTGAACCTTACCTCTCACTCTTGTTCTTCACTCGGCTAGCTTGTCTTTGTAAGAAGGAATGTTTTTCTTGCTTCAACAATTACTCCGTACGGTAAAGGACCTCTTAATTAGTGGGGAAAGCTTGAAGAAAATAATTTTCCTTGACCTTTTCTCGGAGCTCCAAGCTCGACCATGGTAAAGCCAGCCTCTCCTTTTGCTTTCTCTCAAAATTTCTTGAATTTTCTCAAGTGAAAAATGATGAAGGCTTGCTTTACTTGGTCATCCATATATATATATATATATATATATATATATATATATATATATATATATATATATATATATATATATATATATATATCCATAAAAATGTGCACATGACCGTGCACATGCTCCATGTCTTTTTTTTTTTCTTTTTCTTTTCTCCAAATCTCTAGAATTTTCCTAAGTCACAAAGGATGAAGAATGATGAATTTGTCATCTTTTAAATAACATGTACTAAGCTTCCATGTGGCCATGGCCCACATCACATGTGGCCGGCCACATGCCTTCATTTTCATGAAATAGCCAACTTTCCATATTTAACTTTTGGCCCCAAATTTTCCTTAATAATCCATGCCAATAAATCATAGACAACTTATGTCTTACAACAAAGTCGGAAAAATAGCCTTGTCTTTAACTTGTCGCAACTAACTTAAAATATTCCGACGTACAAAATGCGAGATATAACATACACTCCCTCAGAAAGAGGAATCATCATTTGAGATAACAGGAGACGGAGTTCTCCGATGTCGAGGCAGATTATGTGTTCCTGATGTGGCGGTGGGTTTACGCCACCAAATATTGAAGAAGCTCATTCTTCTCGTTATTCTGTCCACCCCGGAGCAACAAAAATGTATAGTGATCTTAAATCCATGTATTGGTGGAATGGGATGAAGAAAGATATAGCAGAATTTGTAGCTCAATGTCCTAATTGTCAACAAGTGAAAATAGAGCACCAAAAGCCGGGCGGATTGTTGCAAGCTATAGAAATCCCAACTTGGAAGTGGGAAGTGATTAACATGGATTTTATTACAGGTTTACCCCGTTCTCGACGTAAATATGATTCCATATGGGTGATTGTGGATAGACTCACCAAGTCGGCTCATTTCTTGCCAGTCAGAACGACGTATGTAGCAGAAGATTATGCAAAGCTCTACGTTAAAGAGGTAGTGCGACTTCATGGTGTTCCGAAAAGATCTATTATCTCAGAAGACGGAAGGTACCCAGTTTATAGCTAATTTCTGGAAGTCCTTTCAAGAGGGCTTGGGGACTCAACTGAGCCTTAGCACGGCATTTCATCCACAAACTGATGGACAAGCTGAACGCACCATTCAGACTCTTGAGGATATGTTACGAGCATGTATGATAAATTTTGGAGGAAATTGGGATGATCATTTTCCACTCATTGAATTCGCTTATAACAACAGTTATCATTCTAGCATTCAAATGGCACCGTATGAAGCTTTATATGGGCGAAAGTGTAGGTCCCCAATTGGGTGGTTTGAAATAGGAGAGGCCAAGTTGATAGGGCCGGATTCGGTCCAACGAGCCATAGAGAAAGTCAAGCTTATACGAGATCGGTTGTTAGCAGCCCAAAGTCGTCAAAAGTCCTATGCGGATAATCGTCGAAGGGACTTAGAGTTCCAAGTAAAAGATTGGGTCTTCTTGAAAGTGTCACCAATGAAAGGCGTTATGAGATTTGGCAAAAAGGGGAAGCTTAGTCCCCAGTATATTGGGCCCTATGAAATTGTGCACAAAGTAGCTTATGAATTAGATCTACCTCCTGATTTGGAGTCAGTCCATCCAGTTTTCATGTCTCGATGCTTCGTAAATGTATTGGAGATCCTACTAGGATCGTCTATTAAATGATGTTCAAGTGACGAAAAAGTTAGCTTATGATGAAAGACCCATTGCCATATTAGATAGGCAAGTACAGAGGCTTAGAAATAAAGTGGCCTCGATTAAAGTTTTATGGAGAAATAATAATCGAGAAGAAATGACATGGGAAGCGGAAGAAAACATGAAATCCGAGATATCCGCACCTATTATTTCACCCCAGAAAGAGGGCCAAGACGAGACGTCAAGATCATAAGGTATGTAAGCTTTCCTTTTATGTCTTCGGGTCGTGTGTGGCCAATTTATGTTGCTATTATGTTGTGGCCCTGTGAGGCATTGATATTATGGGTTGTTGTGACAGGGCGGTAGTGCCATATTATAAGGGAAACTCTGGCGAAATTTTTGTAGAATCCCCGAGTGCTTAACATTCGAGGACGAATGTTCCTAAGGGGGGAAGAATGTTACACCTCGAAAAAATTTCCGTTGATGCAAAGTGAATAGGCTAATGAAGAATACTAAGTATGTGGTGTCTCGATAAGTAAGAAGTAGCGTTTGATGACCTTAAGTAAGATTTCAAAGACATTTGATGTTAGACGAGAAAGATTGCCAAGAGAAGGCAAAGCTTACGATAAGTATCGGAAGGAATCTATGAGTAACGTGTTAATGGTGACCTAAAGAGATTATGAGAAAGAGTTATAACATCCCGTAGATTGGTATTGAGGTGTTAAGCAAGTGCCAAGAAGGTTCCATAAGGATTGGAGATCAAACGAGTCGACAAAACAAGATCGGAACCATCGGCATTATACGACCGGACATATGCGGCGTATAAAGATACGGACCGTATGTCCAGCCGTAGTTTAGCCCAAAATGGCATGCCTCTCTGGACCAGATATACGGTCCAGACATACAGACCGTATGTTGGTCCGTATATTCTGATCGGGTCAGAATGTTGTATTTAATGAGGGTTCAAGTTTATTTCATTTCATTTTTCATCTTTCATCCCTTCTCTCTAAAACATCTCTCCACACTTCTCCCAAAGTTTTCAAGTGATTTAGTGCTCAACTTCATCAAACCAAGTGAATCAAGTATAAGAGACCCATTAAAGTTCATCCAAAGCAAGAATCCAAGTAAGGGAAAATCAGTGGTTTTGCTCAAGTGGGATATTTGCACCCGAAGTTCAATCCAACACCATCTAAGGTAAGTTTTATGATGTTTCCATGTCATTTAAAGTATTTGGAAGATGAAACACTTGGATTACATAGGAATATAAGAAATGGGTTATGAATGGATGAATAGTATCACTTTTGAGTAAATGTGTGGAATGAGATATGATTCTTGATGCGTTATGAATATGATCATGTTATAAATGATATTGAGAGTATGGAAATTGACATTGTATGTGAATTAACATATTGTCGAGTTACGACTGTGAATGTAGAAAATTGGAGTGAATTGTGAAGTAAGGGTAATGTAGATGACTAAAGGCTATTGTGATGATATTGTGAATGTTATTGTTGATGTCTGGGAGTTGATATGTAATACGAGGGGAGTAGTATAAATAAAGGAGACGCTGTCCAATTTTCTCTAGAATTAGTCGTGAATGCCAAACGCTATCCATAATCTAATATGAGTATGCACTTCAATGAAGGTAGAACGTGAGCTTTGAAGAAGCACGTACAAGTGATAGAATAGTGGCACGAAAGGTATGTAAGGAAGCTAACCCTTCTTCATAAGGCATGGTTCTTGGCCAAATGATTCATCTTCTTATGAGTCATGATACTCTCTAATGATCCTAGCTCAAGAAGCTATTAATCTAATGATGCCCAATGGTATGATTGCATTAAGTCCCTTATATGGCGAGTAATACTCTACGGATAGGAGGTAATGAATGACGATAGTAAAAAGGCTAAAGATAGATATAATGAATATGCATGTGTGCCCATGAGAGGCTGTTGTGAACACCGAGCTTATATGGCCGGGTAGAATATAGTAAGTATGTATACATGTATATCTATATAACGATGCGCGCACACCACTGCAGTTGGGTACGAACAACACTGAGCCTTGGTAGGGCCAGGTACGTGAAACACCGAACCTTCGTGGTCGGGTACGCTATATAAATGCTGTGTATATGACATCTATACGAGTACGATTATGCTATGTCTATGACATCTATACGAGTACGATTATGCTATGTATATGACATCTATACGAGTACGATTATGCTATGTATATGACATCTATATGAGTATGATTATGTTATGTATAAGACATCAATTAGAGCATGAATATGAAAGAAGATATGAACATGAGCACGAAAATAGATACAAAAGGTAAGTGAGCAAGAATACGAATGTATGTACGCGGGTACGGAATAGAAATGAAACGTCCCTATGGAAAGCAGGTAAGTGCTATAATGATGATGCCATTATCTCCCATCTTATGTATTTCAAATGTTATCCATTTTGCTTCGCGCGTTGATATCGATCATGCTTTACATACTCGGTACATTCTTTATGCGACGTCCTTTGTTTGTGGATCTTTGCGTCATGCCCGCAGTGGCCAGGGAGGCAGACTTGATCCTAGACTGTATTATCTCGGGGACTACATAAACGAGCTCCTTCATTCGGAGCTGCAGCTTTTGGTATAGATTCTTTTGTGTATATATTTATGGGCACGGCGGGGTCCTGTCCCGCCCTTACGTTATGATATGGTGTACCCTTCTTAGAGGCTCGTAGACATTGTGTATATGGCTAGATGTGTTTGGCCTTGTCGGCCTATATTTTGGAATGTTGTTTGATCGCCTTGTCGGCGCATGTACACGTATGTGGGCATAGATGCCATTGATGATATAGATATGTTTGTTGCCCGATGAGATTAGAATGATGATGCATGAAAAGGTATGATATAATTATGTGGCTCACCTAGAATGTGATATGTAAGTACGTTAAGAGGTGCCCGGATGGGCTAGCACCGGGTGCTCGCCGCGACCCTCGAATCGGGTCGTGACATTCACATGTCTGTTTGCTATGTGTGTTGTCATATATTAAGGCTTAAATACATTTGATCCAATAATCTAAAGTTACATACCAAAAGAAAAACGCAAAGTTTAAAACTTACCAAAATTTATCTCCATTAAAAGGTTGACTTATAATGGCAAACTAAGGACAGCAAGAAATGTAGACCTTGGGAGAGACAGTTGAGATGTTGAGAGACAAGGTGTTATAGATGATGAAGCACCTCCAAGAATAGGGAGGAAAATTGAGGAAGTGAACCAATTGCTGGAGATGGTTGGGAACCTGTCAGAAGGCATACCCCAAGAATAATACTATGGGAATGTCCCTGAAGAAGTAAGGGATTTGGTGCTGAACTATATACCTTTAGAAATAAGACCTATGACGCCTAGGGAGGGGACTTCGGGAGGAGTGAACGAAAACCAATGAGCTAGATCAGACCCGCCAGAGGATTCAGAACCCTAACAGAAAGCCTCCGAACCCATCGAGGAAGAAGAACTAGAAGAGGAAGAAGAAGAGCCTCAAAACATAGAGGCGGAGGAATTAGAGCCTGTAGACATAGAGGCTGAGGGAGAGGAAGAACCATTTGAGATGCTTCCTGAGTTTGCGGAAGAGGAGAATGATGCAAATGAGGAATCTGACTGCTATGCCCTAACTAACAAGGAGTCTGACTTCTATGAACCCTCACCCATGCTAGTACCTGCAACCTCCACCATGACGTCGGTGAGAATTTAGGAAGAGCGGGCCCTTCTGAACCCACCTGGTGGGGAGTAGCTTTCAAAGCCCATTCCTCCCCATTCAGAGTGGCTCCGCGGCCCGTCACCTGTAAGGAGGTATATGAAAGAATGGTTGCCACAGGAGTGTCTTGCACTACTAGGGCTAGGTTGCCGCCGCCCGAGTTGGTGTACGCATACAAAAGGTGCCGTTTCACTGCAATCAGCCGGTCATACCCCAAATGAATGTCCGGCGGTTGAGAGAAGAATTTGTAGCCGATTGACGATAGGATCATTGGGACTTTATGGGGGCCACACACCCTACTAGTCCATGACCCTATTGTCCCTGGAGAAGGAGTCACTGCTAGCACTCAGATCTGACGGATGATTTCACGATTTTCGAGGAATCGTACGCCTACATATTCTCAACTCTGGCTAGTATAAGGAAGATTAGACCCACGGAACCTGCCCACGAGCCCGCACCATTAGGGCCCAACAGGAACAAGTTTTGCCTGTATCATACAGGAGCTATGGGGCACGACATAGAAGAGTGCCACGCATTCAAGCTTGAACTCGAACACAAGATCAGTACAGGAGAGATCTTGGTCATCCTACCACCACAGTATTGAGATGAAAGGAAAATGAGAGAGCGAGTTCGTAAGGATAGTGACTCGCAGAACTATATTTTTGGGTAGATATTAGGTGTCCCCATTTTTTACACATAAAAAGTTTCCCCCTCCCCCATAAATATTGTAAGGAACCGCGCCGACCTAACGTCTCTATGGAGGATACGCGGGAAGCCCTAACCGGGGTTATGGTCCGGGGATGTCTTTAGCTATGTTTAGCCCAAAGGATATTTAGAGAGCACTATCCTTCTTTTGTAAAACGAACTACGATAGGGCCTAATTTCCCCTGGTGGGATACGTAGGTAGTCTACGTAAGACTCGACCCCTACATAATATAAATTACAATTCCCCCCTCCCCATTTGTTTAATTTCTGTAATAGGGAAGGGTTTGTCAAAGTAAGTCAACCATAAAACCCATTGAACCAAGCTCCACCCAAATGAAAAAGGACCATAAACATCCGAACCTTTAGAACAAAGGATCAAAAGTGTTCAAGCTTAATATATGATGTTATGTGCTATGTGCGCTTTAAATATCAATGTGTGATATCTTGCCTTTATATTTTTGATAAGTAACTAACTTTGTCTACCGTTGAGTTATTCTTGTCTTATAGAACGAGGCCGATTAGCGTAGTACTGAAAGCTGGCATACTTCACAAGATCCAAAGTCGTGTTAGCATCCCTCACAGACAAAGGAAAAGAGAAGATGACTAGTACCCCCGATAACGGAAATGAGCTACTCTCTGTGATGGAGATGCCCAAGATCCACAAGAAGTATCATCTCAAGAAGATGTGATTGCGACATTCCTAACTGCCGTTACGGCTCTCCCAGAAAAGGTGGCTAGGAATGAGGTAACAAATACGGATAAGGATGCCTCGACAGAGCAAAGAAGGCCTCCTGCTCCGTTCCCTTCTCTGAGCTCCCCGATGCCCGATCATTTTCCTATATACCCACCAGGAACCATCCCACCTCCACTAAGCTCCACCAACCCAAACCATGCTGGTCCTTCTTACTGCACTCCTCCACCAAGAAAATACACTCAAATCCCAGGGACCACTTACTCAGTCCCTTCTTACCAAGTTCCTCAGCCTGTTTTCATTAATCCGACGAGCCAATTACATGCTCCAGCTCCACCAACTGGCCAGACCACCACTGCCCTGCTCATCCATACTACCCACCAGGTCTTATTCTTCACTCCCAACATCCCCAGTGAATTCTCCTCGGGACATAAAGAGCTAGATCATTATGAAGAAATGGAAAGGGCCTGGAGAGCCGAACAGGATAAGCGTGAAAAAGATATGGAGAAAAATATGAAGGAATTACTGGAGAAATCCAATAGATCCGCAAGGAAGGCCACGGGTCTAAGGTATGATGACCTGTGCATGCATCCGGATTTGGACTTACCGGAGGGGTTCAAAATCCCAAAATTTGAGATGTTCAACGGGACAGGGAATCCCAAAGCGCACCTCCGATCCTACTGCGACCAATTGGTCGGAGTAAAGAAAAATGAACCTCTAATCATGCGACTATTCAGTCGTAGTCTGACCGGAGAAGCCGCTGAATGGTTCGCAACTCAAGAAATGCGTCAATGGCACACCTGGGAGGACATGGCAGAATCCTTCATGGAAAGATTTCGCTTTAATGTCGAAACAGTACCAGACCGCTATTACCTTGAAAAGGTCAAGCAAAAATCAACAAAAAACTACAGGGAGTTTGCCAGCAAGTGGAGGGCCGAGGCAGCCCATGTGCAGCCATTAATGTGTGACTGAGAGCTAGTCTCTGTGTTCATCAGTTCCAGGAGCCTGATTTCTACGACAGAATGTTGTCCATGGCTGGAAGACCGTTTGCTGAATTGGTCAAAATGGGAGAGGCTATAGAAGATGGTCTCAAATTCGGGAAAATAGTTAGTGTCTTTAACAAGGCATCTGGACAAGCTACTGCAGGAATCTTCCGCAAGAAGAAAGAAGATGTGGCAAGCATATCCCACATTCCAAACCCAAGCCCAAAAGAACCACAATCCTCCCACATAACTGCGCTCATGGTAAACTATTCCGCACGTGCCTACAATCCACACCTGTGTATTACGCACAACCAAGCTTCACCACCACTGTACCGGCTTACACGGCTCAGCTTAGTGTCCGCGTGTTTGCTGCCACTTGCCAACCAGCACCTCAACAAAATTACCGCCTACTACCAAATAACCCACCACAAGCATATCAACCACCTCAGAATTACTAAAATCAACCGCCACCCCGAACATACAATGCCTCACGTCCTGCTTTCGAGAAGAGGCCAGTAAGAGAATTCACAATACTTCTCGAGCCTAGGGCTTGGCTCTTCGAAAGGTTATTGGCTGCAAGCCGATCTCAAGGTCCCCTAAAGCTAGCACTGGGGAACAAATTTTATCTAAGCCGATCAAACATGTGCCTATCATTCAGGAGGAAATGAGTATAGCACAGAGGACTATATAAATCTCAAGCATAAAATTCAAGATCTGATCGACAAAGGGGAAATCATTTTGGAAACCGCAGCTCCCAATGTAAACACGAATCGGTTACCTAATCATAGAAACAACGGAGTCCACATGATTGAGAGGAATGAGGTCTAAGAAGCTTGCAGAGCATTGATCCCCAGAGAAGTCAAGTCCCTGGAACAAACAAAGAGCCTCCCTTACACTCCAGGAGCGCCTTAATTTCAAGGTTCTGGTCCTAGCACCAAGAGCCACGAAAGCTACATCGAGGTACACAACCTTGATTCCAGCGCCCGTGATAGCACAGACAGCACAACAAATTTCTCTCACACCCCAAAAGCCAATCACTATACAAGCAGCCATGGCTCAGGGCATGACCCTCTCAGGGAGGTGTTACACTCCTGAAGAGTTAGCTCAGAATGCTACAAGGGAGGAAAGCACCCAAAAGAGGGCAATAACTGAAGGAAAAGCTGAGGATTTCTGGCGGCGCATGTAGCCAAAAAATTACTCAATCGTTGATCATTTGAAGAAAACACCGACACAAATATCAGTGTTGTCATTACTAGCCAGCTCCCTATCACACAAGCAGGCTCTCATGAGAGTGTTAGATGATGCACACGTGCTAGTTGGTACAAGCAGCGAAGATTTGGCTGGGCTGGTAGTCCACATCATCGGAGAACACAAAATCTGCTTCTCAAAAGAGGAGTTGCCAGCAGAAGGGACCTCTCACAATAGGGCTCTTAACATCACCGTGGAATGTGGAGACAAGGAAATAGGGAGAGTGCTTGTGGACAATGGATCAGGCCTCAATATCTGCCCCATCACCACATTAACACAGCTCAGCTACGATATGAACAAAATCAGCCAGAGCGGGATGAACGTCCGGGGGTTTGATGGATCCTAAAGTAACTCCCTTGGAGAAGTAGACCTGCAGATACGAGTCAGACCTGCCTCTTTCATAGCGAAATTTTAAGTCATGGCAATCACTGTCAACTACAATATGCTCTTGGGAAGACCCTGGATACATTCCACCGGTGCAATCCCATCAACTCTGCATTAGGCCATAAAATTTGAATGGCAGGGATAGGAAATTGTAGTGGCAGCTGAGAAGGATATTCAGAAGTATCCTTACAACATCATTCCTGTGATCGAGGGAGTCCTCACTTACCAAACTTTCATGTAGTGGAATACGTTGGGGCCACTCATGCGGAGGAAGAGGTTGATAAACCTATGCCAGCAGTCTACAAGATGATCGCTTCCATCATGCTAAGAAGTGGTTTTGAAATAGGAAGGGACCTCGAAGGGATAACAGAGCCGGAGCCAATCCCAAAAGAAAATTACCACTTCGATCTAGGGTATTATCCCAAAGAAGACGAGCTCACAAAGGCTATCAGGAGAGAACCCACAGCAAGGAGTTTACCTCGTCCGATTCCTGATCTATACTAGTCATTTCCCAGAAAGATACTGATGCTAAATGAAGAAGAAACGTGCGAGGGTCTCAAGTCGCTATTCCAACAATCGGAATCTACCCCTTTCTTGGTTCCTGCAGGGATGGATTTTCCTTAAAACGATCGTTGAAGAACATCGTCGGGAGGGCACCCAACATACGCGTGATGTTTAAAATGAGGTCGGGAGAGTGCTAATCGAATAATTGGACATCTACCCTCTTCTTGGCTCTTCGGTAGAGAAATGAATTTTCCTTATCCTAACATGAGTATCAGGATAAAGGACGAAAGTAGAGAAACAAATCAAGTCTGGAATAGTGGAGGTGACGTCGTACCCCACTTGGGTGGACAACATAGTGCTAATACCCAAAAAGGACGGAAAGATTCGAATCTGGGTGGACTCCCGAGATCTCAACCGGGCCAATTCGAAAGACAACTTTCCTCTCCCAAACATCCACATTCTAATAGACAAAAGACAAATTTCGCACCAAACATGAGCTGCAGTCATTCATGGATTGTTTCGCCGAGTACCATCAAATACTTATGAGCGAAGAAGACGTTGAAAAAACAGCCTTTATCACCCCTTGGGGAGTTTACCATTACAAGGTAATGCCGTTCGGCCTCCAAAATGCCGGCACCACGTGCATGAGAGCTATGGCTACCTTGTTCCATGATATGATGCATTGAGAGATTGAAGTCTATGTGGAAAATTTCATCATAAAATCAAGGGAAAGCTTGGAGCATACTATGCATTTGCGTAAGTTTTTTGACAGACTTCGCAAATTCAATCTAAAGCTGAACCCTGCAAAGTGCGCATTTGGAGTGCCTGCAGGTAAGTTGCTAGGATTCATAGTCAACCATAGGGGTATTGAACTAGACCCTACCAAGATTAAAGCAATTTAGGAGCTACCGCCTCCCAAAATCAAGAAAGAAGTTATGAGCTTCTTAGGAAGGCTGAACTACATTGGACGGTTCATAGCCCAGTCGACTGTGATCATAGAGCCAATCCTTAAGTTGCTCAAGAAGGACGCTCCCGTAAATTGGATGGAGGAATGCCAAGAGGCATTTGATATAATCAAAAGATACCTTTCCAATCCACCCATCTTGGTACCGCCCAGGCCAGGGAGTCCTCTGTTACTGTATTTGTCGGTATCAGAAAAAGCTTTCGGGTGCATGCTCACCCAAAGATGATAAGGATGGCAAAAAGGAACATGCCATCTACTATTTGAGTAAGAAGTTCACTTCCTGCGAACCGCGGTATACGCTAGTAGAGAAGACCTGTTGTTCTTTGACCTAGATTGCCCAAAAACTGAGACACTACCTATCGGTGTTTACCACTCACCTCATATCCATAATGGATCCGCTGAGATACATCTTCCGGTAGCCAATGCCCGTAGGAAAATTAGCTAAATGAAAGATGCTACTAAGCGAGTTTGATGTATGTAGCACAAAAGGCAATCAAGGGTCAAGCCTTAGTGGATCTACTGGCTGAAAGTCCCGTCGACGATGAACTGGAACCATTACAGACTTTATTTTCGGACGAGGAAGTGATGGCCATGGAAGAAGAGGTGGAAGAACCATACTCGAGCTAGAGACTATTTTTTGATAGAGTAGTCAACTACAAAGGATCAAGCATTGGGGCGGTGTTGATATCAGAAACAAGGCAACACTATCCAATGGCCGCAAAATTCAACTTCAGATGTACCAACAACATGGCGGAATACGAAACGTGTATCCTCGGCCTCAGGATGGCGTTGGACATGAACATACATGATTTATTAGTAATCGGGGATTCCGTTTGCTCATAAACTAAGTAAAAGGAAATTGGGCAACCAAAAATGATAAGATACTCCCATATGTGAGTCTGCTACAAAAATTGTGCGGGAGGTTCAAGAGTATTGAATTTAGGCATACTCCAAGGGCTTAGAATGAGTTCGCAGATGCATTGGCTATAATATCGTCTATGATCCATCACCCTGAGAGTACCCACATTGATCCATTAGAGATCACACTGAGAGAAGAACAAGCTCACTGCGCCTATGTCGAGGCCGAGCCAGATGGCCAACCATGGTATGCCGACATTAAGGCCTACTTGAAAAAAGGAGAGTATGCCCCAGAGAGTTCAACAAATCAAAAGAAGACCATCAAGAGGTTGGCTAATGGTTTATTCTTGAACAAGGAAGTGTTGTACAAAAAGACCCCTGACCTTGGGTTGCTCAGGTGTGTGGACGCCGAATAGGCTACAAAATTACTAAAAGAGGTACACGCAGGGGCATGCGGACCTCACATGAATGGATTCATCCTCGTTAAGAAAATTCTGAGGACAGGATATTACTGGATGACCATGGAGCACGACTCCTGTAAATTCGTGCAAAAGTGCAATCAGTGTCAGATACATGAGTATCTGATCAAAGTTCCCCCCACAGAGTTACATGCAATGAGCTCGCCCTGGCCTTTCGGAATGGACGTCATAGGACTCATCGAGCCTCCGGCATCCAACGGACATCTTTTCATCTTAGTCGCCATAGATTACTTCACTAAATGGGTGGAGGCAACTTCCTACAAATCAGTGATCAAGAGTCGTGGCTGACTTCGTACGGTGTGCCAGAATCCATCATCACAGATAACGGTGCCAATCTGAACAGCCATTTGATGAAAGATATTTGCGAGCAATTCAAAATCACCCACATAAACTCTACCGTTTACCCGCCGCAGATGAATGTAGCCGTAGAGGCTGCCAACAAGAACATCAAAAGAATCCTGAGAAAAATGGTCGACAACTACAAGAATTGGCATGAGCATTTGCCTTACGCTCTGTTGGGATACAGAACGACGACCCGAACTTCCACTGGAGCCACCCCATACCTCCTTGTCTATGGTACTGAAGCGGTCATACCCACAGAAGTGGAAATCCCTTCACTCAGGATCATCCAAGAGGCGGAGCTAAAAGATGTAGAATGGGTTAGGAATCATTATGAACAACTAGCCATGGTAGTGGAAAAAAGGATGGTGGTAGTCTGCCACGGATAGCTGTACAGACAAAGAATGTCCTGAGCCTTCAACAAGCGGGTCAGAACCCGACTTTTCCATATCGGAGAACTCGTACTCAAGCGAGTCTTCCCTCACTAAGAGGAATATAAAGGGAAATTCGCACCGAACTGGAAAGGACCATACATGGTCAGGAAAGTGCTTTCAGGAGGAGCCGTAGTCCTAACCGAGATAGACGGACAAGAGTGGCCCAAAGCCATCAATACAGACGCGCTCAAGAGATACTACATTTAGGATCCTATTTGCTTGTAATCGTATTGGTATTTCCTTGTAATCGTACCTTTTGCTTGTAATCGTACTCTGTAATAGAATAGGAATCATCTATGTAATTAACTACGCAATGACCTGAATTCCCCACAGTGGGATACGTAGGCAGTCCATACTGGACCCGGTCGTTTTATTAGTAAAGCTAAAAACTCAATTACTTTATTCCGAACTACGTTCGACCTGAATTCTTGCTGCGACAGGATACATAGGCGCTCTCGAGCTCGGTCGTTACAAAAGAAAAATCAAGAAACCCCTAGGAAACCACAGAGACAGTAAGGCAGGAAGAGTCAACAAGATCAAGCTAGTGAGCGACAACACAAAATCAGACCACATCAACCCTACACTGGTTAGTTAGGAACTAAAATATGCCCTTAACGTACGTGTGTAGGTCCAAATATGTCCGTATTAGGCTTCTATTAATTTTTGTGCGAAATAAGGGAACTTTTTTGCCCAATAAAGTAACAGTAGGGGTATGATTAGGCCAAACTATTGACGGAGGACAAATATTATGAATTTCATTTATTCTAAGGGCATTTTTGACCATATTTCGATTAAAAAAAGACTTGAAGGATAGCAGCAACTAATTTTTCCACATTTTTAGGACCAATTGTCTCACACCTGATCATCTGATGGTCTGCTTCTTTTTATTTTTTAAAAAAAAAAAATCATTTTATATAACTTGGATTGGGCTTTTTCGAGCGGTATATGTTGCATTAGTTTATTGGTATTCGGTCAAAAGATTCCCAACAGGAAAGTACAAGGCAACGTTAGGTACGTACATGGAGTTCACAAAGAGATTAATCATTAAGAATGGATTAGCTTGCCACGTTGAAAACCTTTTATGGTAGATTCTTAGTCATCTTAAAGACTAAAAGTCATTATCTAAGTTGTAAAGTTTGATTGATGACAAGGCCATGTCAATGTTTGAATTCGCTATTGCAGCCTATAATTAATGAGCATTTGGCCATAGATATCAAAAATAAATTCACTTTTTTTTTTGAAATTTTTGAAGTTGGAGTTGGAGTTGTGTTTGACCATAGTTTTTAAAATTATAGTTTTGGTGAAATATAGTTGTAAAAAAGTGAATTTTTTTTTGAAAAACATGTTTGTTGAGTTTTTGTATTGAATATTTATTTCTCGGAATACAACTTGAGTAATGTATTCGTATATATATGTAAGAATATTTATACGCATAAACGTATAGTGCCCAAAAGTAAAAAAAACACGGAAAGTGAAAAAAAAAAAAATTTTACTTTAATAAACATGCACCTTAGTCTTTTAGACGAACAATCCATGAGTAATTTGAGTCCTGGTTTTGAAGTAGCGCAGGAAGCGCTTCACGATAGCGTAATTGTGAACCATAGACGAGTCCACATATTGGCTAACCTCGTTGACACTTGAGAGAGAAAAAGATGTCCGATTGTGTAAAAGTAAGGTATTACAGCAGACTAATAATGCTACAAAATAGTGACAAATTATCAGACGGCGCATGAATTTGCCGGAGATATGTTTAGTTAGAGTTTACATGAATCAGACGTGGATTGCTTGGTCTGAACTTTCAACAAGAATTTAACAAATTAACTACTGAGGAAAAAACCTCTCTAATACCTCTTTATCTCACTATACGTGGAACACTTTTTTTTTTTTTTAGTATGTCCCAAAAAAAAAATGTCATGATCTTTCTATCATTAAAATAACTTAACTTTAAAATTCCCTTTTACTCTTAATGAAGTAATTTATTTAACCGCACAAATGTCTAAGGTTAGTTTTAGATCAGAAATTTCAAAAATATTCATTGTTTTCTTGAACTTTCATGCCTAGTTAAATGGTGTCACATAACTGAGACCGAGCGAGAACTTCTAGTACTAGTTACTGGAGTTTCAAGGTGAACCTATGAGCGACAGCTAGCCTTAATTAGGAAGGTGTCAAACAACGATTAGTGATGCTATAGAGTGAGTCTTCAAGAAAATTACATGGCATTTAATGCTGGGGATTAACTGCGTCTCCAGAAAAAAGCTAGTATTAACTGCGTCTCCAGAAAAAAGCAAGTTCAATAGACAAATAAATGAATAAATTGAAAGGAGAATCGGGGATAGAGGTAGCCTTTCGCCTACAGATTCAGATTCAGCAGAATTCATTAGCTTTGTCACAGATTTTACATTTACATTAAAAATTTCACGTAATATGTATAAATAACTTATCAAGAGCCTAATAACTTTCTTTGTGGAAAATCTAAAATCCATAAGATTCAATATTCGAATTCTGCCTCTTAACTTTAGAAGAAGCTTGTTTTCTAAACCAAGTCCTTTTCTCCATGATGGAATTGGTACCAACAACCAGCTCCAGTAGAAGGGGACTGCAAACTTTCCTACTATCTACGGTAATAAATTAGACTCCTATATACACACTGCATAAAATACAAATGAACCCACCTAGCTCCAAAAAAGAGAAAAAAAAAAAAAATTAATGCAAGACACCTAATTGACCTCAGGTATACTCTGTAAGGCAGGTCTCCATGAGCGATGATGCAACTCAAATCGCTTACTAACGTTTACCAACTGCGTCAACAGTTGATGTACAGATAGGCCTTGTACGTCTGCCTCACTCATCAGCTCCGACAATTGTTTCTTCGTGATCTTTATCTTTACCTCTTTTATTTTAGTCGTGGAAGAATGACTGTTTTCCTTATTTTCTCCCATGAGAATATTTTCTTCTTCCAATTTCACGAGTTTCTCCTCGTGTGTTTCCCACGGTAAGCCCCAATCTTCGCCTCCCCATTGCATGGACGATTCTTTTTTCACACAATTCCCCATATGACTTGGTGTGTTAATATTGTAGTTGATGCCTCTTTTCTCTCTTGTAAGCAGAATATGTGAATTATAGCAAGTTTTTCTTTGTAATGAAGAAGGATTGTGACATATATATATAATGTAGGAAGGAATGGTTCAAATTGAAGCAAAAGGTTGTAAATGTCACGGGGGAGTGGATCTAGTGGACGTCCAACTTGGCAGGTGATTAAGTTTTGATCTTATCATTGTGGGCCCAACTCCACCTATATTTGGGTCTAGGGTATTTAAGGATTACGTACGGCTAGAAACTAGCCGGTCACCGCCGAAGGATGCGGTGTAGTGGATGAGGTTGCTCATCTTTTAATCAGAGATTTCGAGTTCGAGTCTTGAGTATGAAAAAATTCTTGGTAGAGAATGCTTACCCCAGAATTAGGCTTACACGGCGCGAATCTAGATATAATCGGGCTCCATAAATATCAGACACTGGGTGGCTAACCAAAAAAAAAGAAACCCAATTGGTCACACCATTTTTTATTTTTACTAATTTGTTGAATAATAATAATAATGTCGGAATTAGCTTATATGCGTTTGAGCTATTTTATGAGTTATCAACTATTCTTTCTGTTGCAATTTCTGTAACACTTTTTCTTTATAGTCGATCAAAAAAAAAAAACATCTTCACATATTTGGTGAGTAAAATTTAACTTTGATCTTTTCATCTTCCCTTAATAAAATGTTCTATAGTCACAACAATTTCTATAGCTTATTAATCAGATCATAAGTTTTAAACGTTTTACTTTTTTTTTCCTTTAAATTATGTGTTCAATCAAACACCTTCACATAAATAGAGACGGAAGGAATACCTTTTATTAACACAGGTGAGATATTCTATCCCGGAATTTCTAAATTCTTTTATTTCACCTTTTAAATAGGGAACTTTTTGAGCTAATATTCTCTAATGTATTCTTAATATTAAACTATTTTAGAGTTATAGTTATATCAGTTAGGAACTATATATTAACTTTGATTAGTTTTAGTTTTATTTGTTTGAAACAATTATATATACATTTTAAAAATAATTAGAGAAACAAATACGTGAGAAAAAAAAGAAAAAAAGGAAAAATGATTGAGGTCGGCTGGACTGCTATGAGCCAAAACCGTACGAACATAATAAATTGTTGGATGATTATGTAATTGGAATTTTTCTCTTTTTGACTTTAGTGCGAGCACTTGTTTAAGTTAAAAATCAAATTTGGTGCTTGCATGATTTATTAAGCATTAAGAGAGGTGGCTTAAGTTCTTTAGAAAATGAAACTTCAATTTTCATAGAAGTACGTTTAGAATACTTTGATGCAATATTGAATTCTTATCTCTCATTTTAGTATTGGCGATTGTAACATGGAGTTTTCATATTACCAATATAAAGATGACAAATTCAACTCAACTTCTAGTAAGCCGCTTAAATTTAGACAGAATGGATTATGACCCATTTGTTGACTTGAAAATGGGTCAAATGTAAAATAATTTATTAAACTATGGGTTAAACGGGTCAAAATAGTATAACTATCAATCAAATTGAACCCAATTGATTAGGAATTGAAGTGTTATACTGATTGACCACTGATACGGTCAAAAGAAATTCTCTTTAAGGTTATATTCATCTCTGTTTAATTATCAATTATCTTTATCATTACTTTAAACTTTTCCTTCAAAAACTCTTCTCAGAAATGTGATTTCTTTCAATTTTAAACGCAGGGGGCTGAATGTTTGTTTTAATGAGATGGAGGATCGGGGGTTTATTAAGGCTTAAAAGAAATGAGTCAAGAGCGGGCGGGTTTAAGAAATAGGTGGATTTTAATTGAATTTTGAATTAAAAACGTGGAAAATTATAATACGCCGCATGGCGATTTTAAAGGGCTAAATTTGACTCAGATTTAGGCTGTTAGTTTGAGGGGTATATTTAAGCTAAAAATAAAGGTTGAGGGTATGTTTAGATAAAAGGGTGGAAAGAGGGTATTTGTGAGCTATCTTTCATATGATAAGTGTATTTTTTGGCCCTTTTTCATTTTAGAATAACGATGCAAGTCCAGGGAGAAAGAAAGTTGGACACTACTTAAAAATCATTGTTTTTCCACTGAATTTCTCACTGAAAACTATTCAGTGTCTATTCCCACTGAATGTCGGTGGGAAAAACTTAAATTGTAGTGTTTTCACAAAAGAAAAATTAGGAAGTTTTACATCGTCTCAATGAAAACCTATTTTCACCATGCATTTTTCTAGTGAGCTGTTTCGGTGAGAATAAGGTGGGAAAATCATGTTTTATAACACAAATTATTCACTGAATGTCAGTGGTAAAGAATTCTGTTTCTAATAGTGAGAGGCAAAACTATGATTGAAATTTTATGAGTTCTAAATTCTTAAAATATTATATCAAATGTTAGTTACTGGGTTAGCTACTAGCTCCACCCTCGTAGAAAGTAGTATAATTGAATTTGAAGCATCCTGGAAAGTGCACTCGCATTGTCATTTTGTTCGTAACGTCTACCAGTAGTGTACTTTAATTGTGTCTTTACACACTTGCGCACTTTTTCCCATTTCGTATCACAGTCAACATGCACGTACGCCCAATCCTCATTGACACTTGCATGGGCCTTTTTGGCGTTACAAGTTGTATTAATCTTATCTAGAAAAAATCCTCACAAGAAAGTGCAAAGCAACATTAGGCATTCGAAAGGGATTCACTATATACAAGAAGTTTGATTAATGATGATAACTACTATTCCCTCTGTCCATTTTTATTTGTCATGTATTGATTTGACACTCCTGTTAAGAAATTAAAAATAAAATGATAATTTTACTATATTATCTTAATTATTACTAGGTAGCCTAATGATTGAAAATTTGAAATCAATAAAAAGATACTACTTTAAAAGTTATGCAACCACTAAAATTTTCCTGAACTTTCCAACCCAGTAACTAATAATAAGGGTAAAATAGGTATGAAATAGTAAATTATATTTTGATTTTTCAAACTGTACAAGTAAAAATGGACAATTATTTTTAGTATATAAGACAAGTGAAATTGGACGGAGGAAATATACGTGAGTGTTTGAATGTAATTCGCTCGTTGCAGCCTTCTAATGATAGTAAATTCAGAAATGTGACCACATGCATTCCATTACGATTCAAACACTTACATTAGGTGTTTTATGCATTTTAATTTTTTCCAAAATAAGTGGTGCTTTTGGATTTCAAAAAGACTTTGGGCAGATTCCTTCAAGATAACCCTTATTTAAATAGTCATGATTCACTAACTATTTTTTCTTTTTCTAGAAAATAGTAAAACTTGATTAGGAGTAAGTCAGTAAAAACAATTCTACTTTTCTAGGAGTGAGCAATTTCTTAAGAGGTGTGAATGAGGCAAAAGTCACTTATTATAGAATGGAGGGAGTATTATATGCCTCGTACTCATTACGTTATTAAAAATGGGCGTTTGAAATCTTATGGCATCCGGGTCTTCCGTCCTAGATGAACATAAGAATGAACAATAAGTAGACCAGTTGTGACATGACAAAACCGCTTGCGTACCTCAAAGCTTATTTTATTAATAGATATATGTTGATTTCTTCGATCCTCTCAAATATTCTCTAAGGGTAAACATCTTTATTTTATATTAAAATAGCCCCTGCAGGCTATACTTTAATTTTTTTTTAAAATTATTTTGATTCGAACTCGAAAAGTCTGTTCGTTACTATTCCTCCGCTTCAAAATAAGTGTCACCTTAGCAAAATTTATTCACATTAAGAAATCAATAAATTCAATGTGGAGTCTACTAAGCTACCCATAATTATTAGATGTTTTTTTTAGAATTGAGCAATATTGAAGAGAATTACTTATTTAATGCTTAAGGTATAGTTGGAAACACTTGTTAACTTTTGTCTTGAACTCTTAAGATAGTACTTATTTCGGGACTTTTTTTTATTATTATTAAGATGACACTTATTTTGGAACGGATGAAGTAATAAGTGAAAATGTTTGGTACTGCAATCAATTCGATTCGAAATAAGTATTAATTATTTTTGCAAAATTAATTATTTTAAAAATGTTTCGTTAAAGCCATTTATTACTTATTTTATCCATTGATGTTCCAGTTAATTAGTGAAACATTTATTATATTAAGACATTAAGAAGAGATAAAGAATTCTTATGGAGTATTTCAATATCAGCAAAAAAAAAAAAATTATTTCTTGAACGTATTTGTGGCTGGAGAAGGAATTTTAGTTTTTTAATCCTTGTTACAAACATAGCAAACTTGTCTGAATGAACTCCTGAAATAAATAAGATTAGCTAGATACTACTCCCTCCGGATCAAAAAAAGTGTCCACTTAGACTTTTTTTTTTTGTCAAAAAAAGTGTCACTTATTAAGGTGCCGTTTGGCCACAAAAATTATTCACTTTTTTATTAATAGAAATTTTTTTTCACTTTTTTTCTTCGGAATCATCGTTTTTTATATGAAAATTCCGAATGCAACTTGAAGTTGTATTCCGGAATACCAAAAACTCAAAAAACTTGTTTTTCAAATTTTTTTCACTTTTTTACAACTACATTTCACCAAAAACTACAATTTCAAAAATTATGGCCAAACAGAACTCCAACTCCAAAATTCCAAAAAAAAAGTGAATTTTTTTTTTGGTATCTATGGACAAATGGGGCCTTAAATCAAGAAAGAATTAAACTTGTTTTTCCAGATTCGCCCCTATTAAATGTTATATGATCAAATCTCAATGCTTATTTAATTAGAGGTAGTTTAGTTAAATTACCTATTTTTGTCTAGGAGTTAGTATTTTCTTAAGGGGTGTGCAAATGGCTAAGTGGACTCTTTTTGTGATCCGGAGGGAGTAGTAAATGTATTCTCTATTGCCCTTTAATAATTAAAATTAGGGACAATGATCAAATATACCCCTCTACTTTATTTTATTAGCCAATTTTATCCCCCCTCCTGAAGTGAAAGTGAACAAATATACCCTCCTCCGTCAATAAAGTTTACATATGTACTTTTTTTTTGGATGGAAAACCCCAATCAAATTAAATTACCCGATTTAAATTTTTTTTACCCAATTCCTTCCCCTTTTTTTCGACCCGTCCAACCCAGCTCCGATTTCATCTTCTTCTCCAAGAAGAATGCTCAAAAAATTTGAGTCAATCTCCTTCAATTCTCAAACAAATGAGCTCAAATTTGAGATGCAAATTCCTCAAAATTCAGTGAACAAATCCCTCAAATCGACAATGTAATATTGGCTGAATACACTGGTTTCGGTTGTAATTTCAACTCCATAGCTTATCAGTGCCTTCAAAAGCTACCTGCTTCAAATAACAAGTTCACTTATAACTGTGATGGTCACACCTTTAACTACCTTGTCGATAAACGGCTTCAGTTAGTTCTCTTTAAACCCCCACTTCGGTTTAATTGTTTAAAACGATGTCGTTTTACGTTGATTTTTGTGTTTCGTTAAATTAAGGTATTATAGGGATCGAAGAAATTTTTAGTAATCATCCATTTGTTAAGTATTTTTAAGATTTGTTTGTTTGAAGAAATTGATGGTTGTGATTTGTTCAAACAATTTTGAGGAATTTGCATCTCAAATTTGAGCTCATTTGATTGAGAATAGAAGGAGATTGGCTCAAATTTTTTGAGCATTCTTCTTGGAGAAAAAGCTACCTGCTTCAAATAACAAGTTCACTTATAACTGTGATGGTCACACCTTTAACTACCTTGTCGATAAACGGCTTCAGTTAGTTCTCTTTAAACCCCCACTTCGGTTTAATTGTTTAAAACGATGTCGTTTTCTGTTGATTTTTGTGTTTCTGTTTCTGGGTATTATAGGGATCGAAGAAATTTTTAGTAATCATCCATTTGTTAAGTATTTTTAAGATTTGTTTGTTTGAAGAAATTGATGGTTGTGATTTGTTCACTGAATTTTGAGGAATTTGCATCTCAAATTTGAGCTCATTTGATTGAGAATAGAAGGAGATTGGCTCAAATTTTTTGAGCATTCTTCTTGGAGAAGAAGATGATCGGGGCAGGGTCGGAGCGGGAAAGAAATTGGATAATTTAATTTGATTTGGGGTTTTCCATCCAAACAGGGGTACATGTGTAAACTTTGTTGACGGTATGAGTATATTTGTTCATTTGACTAACAGAGGATAAAGTTGACTAATAAAACAAAGTAGAGAAGTATATTTGACCCTTTTCCCTTAAAATTAATTTAACACTACTTTACATCAATTAATTTCAAAGTTTCAATTCCACCAAAGACATTTCATTCTTCTGTTTTGATCATACCGGAGTTGTAACAACCAATAACAACAACATTCCCTGTTTATTTTCGTAACATTCCCTGTTTATTTTCGTAAGTGGAGTTGGGAGCCAGAGAGATATAACAGCCAACAACAACAACATACCCAATGAATTTTCACGAGTTAAGTTTGGGGCCAGAGTATTGTAACAAACCAGGAAGAAAAAAGAGCAGGAAATTGAAGAAAAAGATTAATCAAAACAACCTATCGAAAAATAACTGAGCGCTTGTCCAGAAAAGTAGGTAGACTAGACAAAGATTTCAAGATTATGTGGCATCATTCAGATTTCAAGAGTTAAATAATTTTTTTTCGTGTTTTTTTCATATACTTATCTTTTAAATATTTTGAATTGTTAACTATTGTGACTTATAGTATTTTTACGTACGTAGTTCCCAAAACACTTAATGATTATGTGTTAGAATTCACAGTCAAAATTAAAAATTTTAACACGTAAAATCCGAACGATACACCATGAATTCGAACAAATTAAGAAAGTAATAAATTGAAAGAAGAAATTAAATATACAGAAGAAATGCACTACTAAAAAAACAGGGATTTTCGACCAAAAATTTCGACCACACGAGGTCGAAAAAGCCTTTATTTCGACTAATTTTTCGACCACACGCGTAGGTCGGTAACAGCTTGGTCGAAATTTTTTTTTTGACCACGTGTGGTCGAAATCACATTCTACCGAAATTTAAGGGAAAAATTGTTGTTGACCACATGTGGTTGAAAAAATTATTTTTATATTAAATTATATTTAACTTTTTCGACTACGTGTGGTCGAAAACATTATTTATATTTAAATATAAAAAGAAATTTATTTTCACAATTTCGACCACATGTGGTCGAAATTGTAAATTAGGCTTGAAATTTCGACACACATGTGGTCGAAATCGGGCAAGAGTTTTGCTAAATTTCGATCACATGTGGTCGAAATTGAATTTTTTTTCGGGGTACAATTTCGACCTCGTGTGTCGAAATTGTGAAATATACGCTTTGATTTTCGACCACACAGGTCGAAAATCGGAATATTTTTTCCGCATTTGCACCTTTTGGCAGCCCACCTGCCAATTTTCAAATAACCAAATTCATCAATCAAAACAGCCATTCAATTCATCAACAATGCAACACAACAACCATAAACAATGTTCAAACACTTGAACACTTAAACATTGTCCATTCAAACACTTATAAACAATCAAATTCAACCTCAAAGTACTTAAAATTAAAACTACATTCAAACACTTAAACATCATAAACTACATTCGAACACTTAAACATCATAAACTACATTCAAACACTTAAACATCATTCAAACACTTAAACATTATAAACTTAAAAGTACTTCTAATTCGAACTAAAACTACATTCAAACCCGTAAAGATAATATACATATCCATTTAAACATATCCATCATAAACTATTAATTTGGCCTTGCATACCCAACATCCTAGCCTCCGAGGAATTAAGTGTTCTTGTTAGTTGAGCAACTTGATGCTTCTCAATCCACCGCTTTCGTATTACCTCTTCGGTCATCGGTGTGCTACTTGGCCGAGTGGCTCGAAACTCCCAAAGTGTTGTTGAAATTCGTCCGAAATTGAAGGATACAATGTTAGTAGTCTAATTTAGTACAAAAAATAGATTATTATTGATAACTAATGACTTACGCAAGTTCGCTCAACCCTTGGCTCAACCCATAATCAACAAAATCATAAACGCCAGCTACAAATTCATTCTTCAACCCAAATCGACCAGGGTTCCATCTACACAAATTGCAGAAAGTTTGAACTTATTAAACCATATTTAATTTATATGGCCTTATTAAGGACTTAAACTATTGATATTACTTCAAAAAAATATAATATTGGGCGGAAAAAATAAATAAAGAGCACATAAATAAAGAACCAAAATAAATAAATAGCACATAAATAAAGAATCAAAATAATCCCAAAAAAAGGGACCAAAACAGCCCAAAAAACAACATTCAATTTCAACTCAAAATCCAAAAAAAAAAAAGAAATCTAAAATAAACCCTAAAACAAATATTGAACACTAAATAAAGTTATCAAATCTACTAAATATAGAAGGTAATGTAGCTAATAACATGAGATTATTATGCATTGGTAAGTGTTCATGACATTGGAAAAAAAAAAAAACGTACCTGAAAATGTAAGGGCTGCGCCGCCGACGTGGACTGGCGGTGGTTGGAAGGCGGTGGGTTGAGGGTCTGGGCTGGTGGGGCGGTGGGCTGGTGGTGTGGGTAGAGAGAGGGAGAGAGGTGGTGTGTGTGGGTAGAGAGAGGAGAGGGAGAGAGGAAAGAGAGAGCGAGAAAAAAAAACTTCTGAACTTAAAAGTAAAGAAAACAACACAATTAAAGACCAGCCAGCTGCAGTGCGCAGATATCTATAAATGTTTTCCAATTTTCGAGCACATGTGGTCGAAAATTGTTTTTTTTTTTTTTTTTAATTTAAACGTTTCCCATTTATTATTTATACAAAATTTAATTTCGACCACACGTGGTCGAAATTATATTTTCATTTTAAAAAATCGACCCCGTGTGGTCGAAATCCTACTGAAAATAAAATAAAAATTAAATTGTTGATTTTTCGACCTCGCGTGGTCGATTTTTTTTTTACCAAAAATGTGGTCGAAAACGCCCTTTTTTTTTAGTAGTGATGCTTCCTAAACCAAGTCTATTTTTCCATGAACAAGGTAAGTTGGTTTAAAAGAGCTTGCTTCTGAGCATCACCACTAGAACAAGTGCACACTTAATAATTATTGTATACACATTCGATAAACAAATCAACGAACCCTCCTACGTACGGATAGGCCTTGTACATCTGCCTTACACATCAACTCCGACAATTGCTTCTTCGTGATCTTTATCTTTACCGCTTTTACTACGGACGTAGAAGAATAAATACTTTCCTTATTTTCTCCCATGAGAAGATGCTTTTCCTCTGATTTCATGGTCTCGTGACAATAAAAATCCTTGTTAGTTTCTAGCACCTTAGACGGTAAGCCCCAGTCTTGGCCTCCCATTGCACGGACGAATCTTTTTTCATACAATTTCCCATAATTTCTTGGTGTTGAAAGTGGATATACTTGTTTCTCTCTTGTAAGTAGAATATATGAATTCTAGTAGTAGTAGCTAGGCAGAAACTTTCCTACTACTTACAGTAATAAGTTAAACTCCTATATACACACAGAATAAAATACAAATGAACCCACCTAGCTCCAAAAAAGAGAAAAAAAAAGAAAAAAAAAATCTATACAAGACACGTAATTGAACTCAGGTATACTCTGTAAGGCAGGCCTCCATGAGCGATGATGCAACTCAAATCGCTCACTAACGTTTACCAACTGCGTCAACAGTTGATGTACGGATAGGCCTTGTACGTCTGCCTTGCTCATCAGCTCCGACAATTGTTTCTTGGTGATCTTTATCTTTACCTCTTTTATTTTAGTGGTGGAAGAATGTATGTTTTCCTTATTTTCTCCCATGAGAAGATGTTCTTCCTCCAATTTCACGGGTTTCTCCTCGTGTGTTTCCCGCGGTAAGGCCCAATCTTCGCCTCCCCATTGCATGGACGATTCTTTTTTCATACAATTCCCCATATTACTTGGTGTGTTAATATTATAATAAGTTGATATCTCTTTTCTCTCTTGTAAGCAGAATATATGAATTTTAGTAGCTATGCAAGTTTTTCTTTGTAATGAAGAAGGATTGTGACATATATGTAATGTAGGAAGGAATGGTTCAGATTGAAGCAAAAGGTTGTAAATGTCACGAGGGAGGGGATCTAGTGGACGTCCAACTTGGCAGGCGATTAACTTTTGATCTTATTATTTGTGGGCCCAACTCCACCTATATTTGGGTCTAGGGTATTTAAGGATTACGTACGGCTAGAAACCTGGTCAGCGAAGGACGTGGTGTATTGGATGAGGCTGCTTCTTTTTTAATCAGAGGTTTCGAGTTTGAGTCATGAGTATGAAACAATCTTTGGTAAAGAACGCTTCTCCCAGAATTGAGCCTTACATGGCGCGAATCCGTATATAGTCGGGCTCCATAAATATAAGACACCAGGTAGTAAACAAAAAAAACAAAAAAAAAACTCAGTTGGTTACACCATTTTTTATTTTTACTAATTTGTTGAATAATAATAATAATGTCGGAATTAGCTTATATGCGTTTGAGCTATTTTATGAGCACCTATTCTTTCTGTGCAATTTATGTAACACTTTTTCTTTATAGTCGATCCAAAAAAAAAAAAAAAACATTTTCACATATATGGTGAGTAAAATTCAACTTTGATCTTTTCATCTACCCTTAATAAAATGTTTTATAGTCACAACAATTTCTATGGCTTATTAATCAGATCATAAGTTTCAAACGTTTTACTTTTTTTCTTTCTCTTTAAACTATGTGTTCAATCAAACGCCTTCACATAAATTGAGACGGAAGGAATACCTTTTATTAACACAGGTGAGGTATTCTATCCCGGAATTTCTAAATTCTTTTATTTCACCTTTTAAACAGGGAACTTTTTGAGCTAACATTCTCTAATGTATTCTTAATATTAAACTATTTTATAGTTATAGTTATATCAGTTAGGAACTATATATTAACTTTGATTAGTTTTAGTTTTATTTGTTTGAAACAATTATATATACATTTTAAAAATAATTAGAGAAACAAATACGTGAGAAAAAACAGAAAAAAACGAAAAATGATTGAGGTCGGCTAGACTGCTATGAGCCAAAACCGCATGAACATAATAAATTGTTGGATAATAAAGTGGGTGAACATATGTTTACTATTTTGGAATTTTTCTCTACTTTGGTGCAAGCACTTGTTTATGTTGGAAATCTTACGGAAATACTTCATCACGAACACGTGTAGGGACTTTTCTTCATCACGAATACTTGTAAGAACTTCTTTTACACTTGAGGAAAATGCTTGATCACAAACAATTGTAGAGAATTCTTCGTAGCTTGAGGCATGCCAATGGCACTGTCCTTAAGATATTTCACCCTACATGATGGGTATCCCCCGTTATTCAACAAGCTCTTCTAAGTACAAAACTAGGAGCCGAATCTAACAAAGATTTTACAAAAGTAAAAAACCCAGCATAATATAGCAAGAACATGTTTTTGTATTTCTACTCCACTAAAGAAAAGGACTACTGATATATATCGTAGAATAACTCAAATGGTTGCAGCCAAATAAATTCCCCAAAGATGATTCCCAAGTAATAATAATAATAATAATAATAATAATAATAATAATAATAATAATAATAATAATAATAATAATAATAATAATAATAATAATAATAATAATAATAATAATAATAATAATAATAATAATAATAATAATAATAATAATAATAATAATAATAATAATAATAATAATAATAATAATAATAATAATAATAATAATAATAATAATAATAATAATAATAATAATAAAATAATAATAATAATAATAATAATAATAATAATAATAATAATAATAATAATAATAATAATAATAATAATAATAATAATAATAATAATAATAATAATAATAATAATAATAATAATAATAATAATAATAATAATAATAATAATAATAATAATAATAATAATAATAATAATAATAATAATAATAATAATAATAATAATAATAATAATAATAATAATAATAATAATAATAATAATAATAGCCATTCAATGTATTAAATTGATAAATGAGTAATACTCATTTAACACAAATCAGCAAACGGACAATGGCTGTGAGTGCCTTTCAATAATTAAATATGGCTAATTAAGTAATATATTAAAAACCAATTAATACGATATTAATAGTATGCGTTTAGACATAAGTTTGACCAACACAAAGTTTGACAAAGAGACATTGTATAACGTTTAGACCATTATGAAATCATTCAACCACAATAATCAATTTGGATAAAACACATTAATGTTGTAAAATAATGACTCATTAATATATGCTAAAATAATGAATTAAAAACTTCTTTTTGACATATTAAATTCAATATTTTCACAACAGTTTATGCCTTTCTATTTGGTATAAATATTTCACCTTTGTTATTTAAGTGAAAAAGTAGCCGATAAATTTGGTTAAAGGGATGTTATCTAGCTAGGTTAACTGTCAAATTTTAGATAAATATTTGCTTTAACTTAAAAATCAAATGTGGAGCTTGCATGATTTACTAAGCATTAAGAGAGGTGGCTTAAGTTCTTTAGAAAATGAAACTTCAATTTTCATAGAAGTACGTTTAGAATACTTTGATGCAATACTGAATTCTTATCTCTCATTTTAGTATTGGCGATTGTAACATGGAGTTTTCATATTACCAATATAAAGATGACAAATTCAACTCAACTTCTAGTAAGCCGTTTAAATTTAGACGGAATGGATTATGATCCATTTGTTGACTTGAAAATGGGTTAAATGTAAAATAAATTGTTAAACTATGGGTTAAACGGGTCAAAATAGTATAACTATGAATCAAATTGAACACAATTAATTAGGAATTGAAGTGTTATACTGATTGACCACTGATATGGTCAAAGAAATTCTCTTTAAGGTTATATTCATCTCTATTTACTTATCAATTATCTTTATCATTACTTTAAACTTTTCCTTCAATAACTCTTCTCAGAAATGTGATTTCTTTCAATTTTAAACGCAGGGGGTTGAATGTTTGTTTTAATGGGATGGAGGATCGGCGGTTTATTAAGGCTTAAAAGAAATGAGTCAAGAGCAGGCGGGTTTAAGAAATAGGTGGATTTTAATTGAATTTTGAATTAAAAACGTGGAAAATTATAATAGGCCACGTGGCGATTTTAAAGAGCTAAATTTGACCAGATTTAGGCCGTTAGTTTGAGGGGTATATTTGAGCCAAAAATAAAGGGTGAGGGTACGTTTAGATCAAAGGGTTAAAGGAGGGTATTTGTGAGCTATCTTTCATATGATAAGTGTATTTTTTGGTCCTTTTTCGTTTTAGAATAACGATGCAAGTCCAGGGCGAAAGAAAGTTGGACACTACTTAAAAATCACTGTTTTTCCCCTGAATTTCCCACTGAAAACTATTCAGTGCTATTTTCACTGAATGTTGGTGGGAAAAACCTAAATCGTAGTGTTTTCACAAAGAAAAATTAGGAAGTTTTACATCATCTCAATGAAAATCTATTTTCACCATGCGTTTTTCCAGTGAGCTATTTCGGTGAGAATAAGGTGGGAAAATCATATTTTATAACACAAATTACTCACTGAATGTCTGTGGTAAAGAATTCTGTTTCTAATAGTGAGAGACGAAACTAGGATTGAAATTGTATGAGTTCTAAATTCTAAAATAATTATATCAGATGTTAGTTACTGGGTTAGCTACTAGCTCCACCCTCGGAGAAAGTAGTAAAATTGAATTTAAAGCATCCTGGAAAGTGCACTCGCATTGTCATTTTGTTAGTAACGTCTACCAGTAGTGAACTTTAATTGTGTCTTTACACACTTGCGCACTTTTTTCCATTTCGTGTCACAGTCAACATGCACGTACGCCCAATCCTCATTGACACTTGCATGCGCCTTTTTGGCGTTACAAGTTGTATTAATCTTATCTAGAGAAAGTTCTCACAAGAAAGTGCAAAGCAACATTATGCATTCGAAAGGGATTCACTATATACGAGAAGTTGGATTAATGATGATAATTGCTATTTCCTCCCTCCATTTTTATTTGTCATGTATTGATTTGACACCCCTATTAAGAAATCAAAAATAAAATGACAATTTTACACCTTAATTATTACTAGGTAGCCTAATGATTGAAAATTTGAAATCAATAAAAAGATACTACTTTAAAAGTTATGGAACCATTAAGATTTTTCTGAACTTTCCAACCCAGTAACTAATAATAAGGGTAAAATAGGTATGAAATAGTAAATCATATTTTGATTTTTCAAACTGTACAAGTAAAAATGGACAATTATTTTTAATATACAAGACAAGTGAAATTGGACTGAGGAAATATATGTGAGTGTTTGAATGTAATTCGATCGTTGCAGCGTTCTAATGACAGTAAATTCAGAAATGTGACCACATGCATTCCATTATGATTCAAACATTTACATTAGCCATAATACTCCCTCCATTCCATAATAAGTGGTGTTTTAGACATTTTAATTTTTTCAAAATAAGTGGTGCTTTTGGATTTCAAGAAACTTTGGGCAGATTCTTCCAAGATCACCCTTATTTAAATAGTCAAGATTCACTAACTACTTTTTCTTTTTCTAGAAATTAGTAAAACTTGATTAGAGCTAAGTTAGTAAAAACACTCCTACTTTTCTAGGAGTGAGCAATTTCTTAAGGGGTATGCATGAGCTTAAAAAGTCACTTATTATGGAATGAAGGGAGTATTATATGCCTCGTACTCATTACGTTATTAAAAATGGGCGTTTGAAATCTTATTGCATCTGTTTCTTCCGTCCTAGATGAACGTAAGAATGAAAAATAAGTAGACCAATTGTGACATGACAAAAAGGCTTGCGTACCTCATGAAAGCTTATTATTAATACTAGATGATGAAAGTCCATGCTAGCATGGGCCCAACACAAAAAATAGTACTACACTTTTCTTTTTAGTCTGTCTTAAAAAAATGATATATTTTTATGTTTAGAAATCATTTAACTTGAAACTTCCTCTTTTACCTTTAATGAAATGATTTAAATCCACATAAATATTTATGACTTGTTTTAGACCACAAGTTTCAAAGATCTTTCCTTTCTTTTTTAAACTTCATGCCTAGTCAAACTATGTCACATAAATTAGGATAGAGCGAGAGTATCTTTTAGTAATATAATTATGGAATTTTAATATAAAAAGTATTATAATTCAATTAATTGAAAATATTAATAAATTATTTTATTTAGTCCGCTTCTCCCATATATGACTTTCCTGGTTTGGTTCTCCAATTGAAAGATTTGAAATACACCTTCTCCTACCGAGTTTCATGCCATCATCTCTTTCTATTCAACAACACTGAAAAACGCTTTTATGTGTTAGCATCTGTTGTAGTCTTAAATTTTTATGTATAGACCAACTTCATCATTTTAAGAAAATATGTGTCTATGTTTCTTGACCGTTTATATTTCATCTTCTTGATGTTATTCCTCATTATTTGTGTGAGACGTATGTGTCTAAACTTATACCCACAGATATATGTTTTAAATCTTTTGATTTTATGACTTCTTTAGCGATTTTTGTGTTCAATTTAAATCGTTATTTCTTTTTTCATGAATTTCTCTTCTTTAAATTTTCTCTAAGCATACCTTTACCATTTTCTGAACTTATTATCATTATTTAAATGTTCTTTTTTTTTTTTTTTTTTTTTTTGTGGCAACTGTATCCTACTTCTTCACGTGGACCCCACCTTAGTTTTTTTTTTTTTTTTGCAATTGTCTCCTACTTCTTCACGTGGACCCCACCTTATTTTTTTTAATTCTACCATTGTAGAAGAGTGGGCCCCACCTTAATTTTTTTTTTAAAAAAAAAATTAATTAACTATATCAGGGTGGGCGACGATCCAACCCACTCTTCTAATATAGTAGAAATATGTTGATTTCTTCGATCCTCTCAAAAATTCTCTAAGGGTAAACATCTTTATTTTATTTTAAAATAGCCCCTGCAGGCTATAATTTAAATTTTAAAAAAATTATTTTGATTCGAACTCGAAAAGTCTGTTCGTTACTATTCCTTCCGTCTCAAAATAAGTGTCATCTTAGCAAAATTTACGCACATTAAGAAATCAATAAATTCAATGTGAAGTCTACTAAGCTACCCATATTTATTAGATGTTTTTTTTAGAATTGAGCAATATTGAAGAGGATTACTTCTTTAATGCTTAAGGTATAGTTGGAAACACTTGTTAACTTTTGTCTTGAATTTATAAGATAGCACTTATTTTGGGACATTTTTTTGTTTTTTTGCTAAGATGACACTTATTTTGGGACAGATGGAGTAGTAAGTGAAAATGTTTGGTACTGCAATCAATTCGATTCGAAATAAGTATTAATTATTTTTTCCAAATTAATTACTTTAAAAATTGTTTCGTTAAAGCCATTTATTGCTTATTTTATCCATTGATGTTCCAGTTAATTAGTGAAAAATTTATTATAGTAAGACATTAAGCAGAGATAAAGAATTCTTATGGAGTATTTCAATATCAGCAAAAAAAAAAATATATTATTTCTTGAACGTATTTGTGGCTAGAGAAGGAATTTTAGTTTTTAAATCCTTGTTATAAACATAGCAGAGAAACTTGTCTGAATGAACTCCTGAAATAAATAAGATTAGCTAGATACTAGTAAATGTATTTTCTAGTGCCCTTTAATAATTAAAATTAGGGAAAATGATCAAATATACCCCTCTACTTTATTTTATTTGCCAATTTTATTCTCTGTTAGTGAAAGTGAACAAATATACCCCTGCCGTCAATAAAGTTTACATATGTACCCTGTTTGGATGGAAAACCCCAATCAAATTAAATTACCCGATTTAATTTTTTTTTACCCAATTCCTTCCCCATCCCGACCCGTCCAACCCAGCTCCGATTTCATCTTCTTCTCCAAGAAGAATGCTCAAAAAATTTGAGCCAATCTCCTTCAATTCTCAATCAAATGAGCGCAAATTTGAGATGCAAATTCCTCAAAATTCAGTGAACAAATCCCTCAAATCGACAATGTAATATTGGCTGAATACACGGGTTTCGGTTGTAACTTCAACTCCATAGCTTATCAGTGCATTTAAAAGCTACCTACTTCAAATAACAAGTTCACTTATAACTGTGATGCTCACACCTTCAACTACCTTGTCGATAAATGGCTTCAGTTAGTTCTCCTTAAACCCCCACTTCGGTTTAATTGTTTAAAACAATGTCGTTTTCTGTTGATTTTTGTGTTTCTGTTTCTGGGTATTATAGGGATCGAAGAAATTTTGAGTAATCATCCATTTGTTAAGTATTTTTAAGATTTGTTTGTTTGAAGAAATTGGTGATTGGGATTTGTTCACTGAATTTTGAGGAATTTGCATCTCAAATTTGAGCTCATTTGATTGAGAATTGAAGGAGATTGACTCAAATTTTTTAAGCATTCTTCTTAGGGAAGAAGATGAAATCGGGGTAGGTTTGGAGCATGAAAGAAATTGGGTAATTTTTTTAAAATCGGGTAATTTGATTTAATTCAGGGTTCTCCATCCAAATAGGGGTACATGTGTAAACTTTGTTGATGGCACGGGTATATTTGTTCACTTTGACTAATAGAGAATAAAGTTGGCTAATAAAATAAAGTAGAGAAGTATATTTGACCATTTCCCTTAAAATTAATTTAACACTGTTTTACATCAATTAAGTTCAAAGTTTCAATCCACCAAAGACATTACATTCTTCCGTCTTGATCATCATAAGGGAGTTTTAACAACCAACACCTAACAACAACAACAACAACAACATTCCCCGTGTATTTCCATAAGTGAGTTGGGAGCCGAGAGATTTCACGAGTTAAGTTTGGGGCCAGTATTGTAACAAACCAAGAAGAAAAAGAGCAGAAATTGAAGAAAAAGATTAATCAAAACAACCTATCGAAAAATAACGCGCGCTTGTCCGTAAAAAACAGTAGACTAGACAAAGATTTCAAGATTATGTGATCATTCGATTTCAAGAGTCAAACAATTTTTTTTCGTGATTTTTTCATATATCTTTTAAATATTTTGAATTGTTACCTATTGTGACTTATAGTACTTTTATGTACGTAGTTCCCAAAATACTTAATGATTATGTGTTCGAATTCACGGTCAAAATTAAAAATTTTAACACTTAAAATCCGAACGATACACCATGAATTCGAACAAATTAAGAAAGTAATAAATTGAAAGAAGAAATTAAATGTACAGAAGAAATGCTTCCTAAACCAAGTCTATTTTCCATGAACATGGTAAGTTGCTTTAAAAGAGCTTGCTTCTGAGCATCACCACTAGAACAAGTGCACGCTTAATAATTATTGTATACACATTCGATAAACAAATCAACGAACCCTCCTACGTACGGATAGGCCTTGTACATCTGACTTACACATCAACTCCGACAATTGCTTCTTCGTGATCTTTACCTTTACCACTTTTACTACGGACGTAGAAGAATAAACACTTTCCTTATTTTCTCCCATGAGAAGATGATTTTACTCCGATTTCATGGTCTCGTGACAATAAAAATCCTTGTTAGTTTCTAGCACCTTAGACGGTAAGCCCCAGTCTTGGCCTCCCATTGCACGGACGAATCTTTTTTCATACAATTTACCATAATTTCTTGGTGTTGAAAGTGGGTATACTTGTTTCTCTCTTGTAAGTAGAATATATGAATTCTAGTAGCTAGGCAGAAACTTTCCTACTACTTACAGTAATAAATTACACTCCTATATACACACAGAATAAAATACAAATGAACCCACCTAGCTCCAAAAAAGAGAAAAAAAAAATCTATACAAGACACCTAATTGACCTCAGGTATACTCTGTAAGGCAGGCCTCCATGAGCGATGATGCAACTCAAATCGCTCACTAACGTTTACCAACTGCATCAACAGTTGATGTACGGATAGGCCTTGTACGTCTGCCTTACTCATCAGCTCCGACAATTGTTTCTTCGTGATCTTTGTTTTCCCTTAGAGTGGTAACAATTAAATTTATACATGGTTTTAAAGAATATGCGGTTTGATTAATGATCTATGTAAAGTAATATGTGATTATAAGCAATATAAACTAGTGAATAAGAAAGAAAGTAGCTTAAGAAATTAAGATATTCGTCTCTGTGAATTTGGTCCGGCTTTGGAAAGAACTGCCTCTGCTCCGAGCCAAACCAACAGAAAGCTTCAATATATAATTTTCCGATTACAAGTATGAGTGTGTATGAAAAACTAGCCCTAAAATGAAGGAGGTTCACCCCTATTTATAGCAAACAGTAGATGGGCTTTTGTTCAACCCTAAAAAGACCCTTTAAGAAAACCCTGAAATCCACAAAAACGGCCCTCCGTACGGATGTCAGAGATTCCCTACGGATGTCAGCGCAAATTATGGAGCGGTTGGCAGCGCGTGACCTGGCTCGTAACGGATCCTTCTAACCTGTGTCGAGTGTCTTTCCCTCAGACTCGGAGTCTCTCCGCTTATTAACATTCCTTCGGTTTTCGATGTCCTATTGAGCAGATCATCGATCTCATGGACTCTGACTGCTTCGACTGTGCCCCGAGGTTTTGCGATCTCGTTTTTACTCCAACTGCTCGTCTAGAAACGGCAATAATTTGCTTCGATTTTTACCGTATACAGATAGTCCCCACACTTCCCTGTCCAAAGTTTACCGAAGTAACGGGAAGTGGAATGACAACCTCGGTGCCTTCCTTTGGAAGCTTCCTTTTTGAAACAAGCGAGAAATGAGATGTCTTATCAGGTCATGTCCCTCTAACTTCGCACAAGTGTCTTCTCCCGGTTGGACGCCCCCTTCGATTGTCAAATCGTAACCGCCTCAAAATTTATTATCTATTCCCTATAAAAGGTTGATCCCTTTCACATTTTACTTTTCACCGCTCGATCATCTTTAACCCCAGAATCTTCTGCCTTGTTTTTGCTTCTCATTATTCACCACTCGATTACTTGAAGATTTTCTGAGAATCTTTAACCCAGATTTTGAAATCTTCTTCATCTTTTGGAAAATTCTCTTATAGCTCCATATTTTGACCTCCAAACCTTCATAACCCTTTATTTTGTCCTTCAAACCTTCATAACTTCATACCCAGACCTTCAAAACTTCATACGAAGACCTTCAAAACTTCATAACTTCATACGTTGGTCTTCAAAACTTCATAACTTCATACTCCGGTCTTCAAAGCTTCAGAAGGGCGACAAACACTGGCTCTATTTCAAAGGACGTTCCTTCCGTTTCTTCTCCATCTTCGAATGTCGAGGTCGTTGCCAGTCCCGAGGTCGTTGGTCAAGCCAGTTCCTTCGAACCCCAGGCTAAGGATATAATACCTTCGAGCTATCATTTTGATAACGAGTTTGTTATCGAGACGACCGTGAAAAAGGCCGATAGGGGTTACGACGTCAGGCGCTACCCTATATCGATTAAAGCGACGGACCTCCTTAGGGTCCGAACTGATTGTGGTTGGGCCAACCCCCCTTTAGAGATCATTGTCCCTGGTGATAATGATAAAGTCACCGACTGCAAGGAGGGGTATTCAAATATCTACACTTACCCTTTTACTTTTAAGCTCGACCTCCGATAGATGAGGTCATCCTCGATATGTGTCGGACGTATAATATGTGCCTTGAGCAAATTGGTCCAAATGCTTGGAGGATCGTGACTTGCCTCCACTTTCTAGAGAATAATGTGAAAGCGGAATTCATTCTGCACCATTTAATCTGACTATACTGCCCGAAGTTTTTACGTGGTGGAGTAATTAAGCTCTCCAAACGAGGGAAGAACCCCATACTTTCCAGCGTCGACGAGAATAAAGATCGAGGTTAGTGTGAGTGTTTTGTTCGGGTTGGAACCGCAGATATCATACCAGCGGCGTTGATGCCTTTCCCCGAGCAGTGGAAGGACAAACGTAAGTTTCTCAAAGCTCATTTATGTTTTCATACGCTTCCGACCTTTCCTCTAATTATTTCGATATTCCAGCCGTTGCTTGGGTTCCGGACGCAATCCCTTGTTTCCATAGTTGGGAGGAGAGCATTATAAATCAACATCCGCACCAAAGAATGGACATGGAAAGATCTATCTTGAGATAGATGGGCAGCACAAAACCATGGTAAGTATTTTTCTCTCTTCCTATGCTTCGCGTTCTTCCTTATATTCATCCCCCTTCCTAATTGATAGTGTTTATTTACAGGTTTGGCGAGGGGTTCCTCGATCCCTAGGCCCAAACCAGAAGATGCTTCTGCTGCACTGGAGCCTGAGTTTGGCCTTTCGAGCTCTGCTCGGGTCATTGCTGAGGCAGAAAAGAAGAAAAGAAAAGCCCAATCTTCCAAGCCCCCGAAACCATCATTAGTGGGCCATAAAAGGAAGAAAGGCTCTAAAGGTGTTGCGAGCGCATCTAGCGTTCAGGGATTGAAAGATCTCCCGAAGACGATATTTGGGTCGCGGGAGTTAGCTCAGACCCCGCCATTACCGCTGCTACTGTGGAAGGAACTACTCCGAGAGAGGTCCCGAAGGGAAGTATCACAGCCGAGCTGGCCGGTTTTGCCGCAGACGAGAGAGTTGAGAACCCTTCAGCCCCTTTAACAGATTTTACTCATACTCCGATCTCTTTGAGGGGCGTTGAGATGATCGAGGTTTGGGATGACACCTCCCCCGAGGCGGAGCCTATAGCCAAGAGGGCCAGGCAAGCCAAAAAAACTTCCTCTCCCCCTCCTCGCTCGTTTCTTCGCAAGGAGAGATTTGAGCATATGTTCAATGGCGGAAGTTAAGGACAAGGTTATATTTTTTTTCGGCTTTGTTAAGAATGCCTAAGATGCATGTTCATCTTTTGTTGATATGGAGTATTAAGGGCAAATTTGGAATAAGGAAAATGAGAGGCTGTGAGTTGCAAAAATATTTCATTAAGTGGCCAAATGGCCATGTGGCGTGGGGCATGGTGTGGACCCCACCCATGGTTGGCCAATTAATTCAAGTCATTAAAGAGACCATATGTTCATCTTATAGTGCAAGACATATTTCTAGGCAAAGGATGACCAAGTCAAATAATTAGTCATCTTTGACCACTTAAAGAAAAGTCTAGAGAATCAAGAAAATTGGAGAAAAATCGAGGAAAATATATGCACATGACCGGCCATGTGCTATTATATATATATATATATATATATATATATATATATATATATGTGTGTGTGTGTGTGTGTGTGTGTGTGTGTGTGTGTGTGTGTAATATAAGACACAATTCATTAGTTGGCAAGTCTAGAAAATTCAAGAAAAAAAAAGAAAGAAGAGGAGAAAGCATTCGGCCATGGCTGGCCGAATGGGAGTCTTGGAAGGTGGTCAAGAAAAATTATTTCTTCCTTATTTTCCTACTAATTGGAAGGTCCTCGTCGACGTGGAGTAGATGTTGGAACAAGAAAATCACTCGTTGTTGCTATGGACCACTTCTAGCCGAGAAGAGGAATCAAGGGAAAAGGTAAGGATTCCATCTTCTTTTATGTGTTGTGGGTGATTGGTACATGTTGTGATATGAGATGAATGAAGTTCATAAAAATATAGTGTTGTATGTGCTTGGCCGTGCATGTGTAATGTCATGTAGAGTGAAGAATCAATTTTATTTAGTGTTTTTGGTTGTCGTTGTTATGTATTCTATGATGGAAATGAGGATTTAATAGTTCAAGTGGACGTTGCAAATCGTGTGGGCTGTTTTGGAAGCTAGTATGATTGTAATATGATTTCTTGTATTGATGAAAATGATAATTCTAACGCATGAAATTGTTGATATAGCTTATGAATTTGGAAGAAGAAATGTGTTATCGATGTTCCTAAGGTGAAGCTGGAAGCTTTCGGTGGAATGGCCTATTGTTTAGGTTGTTTTGAATATTGTATGGATTGCTTGGAATGTTCTTAAATCATGTTTGAATGGTTGCGGATGAGCAATTGAGTATGTGAGCATTGGGCGTTAGATTGATCGTATGTAGTTATTTGAATATGAATGAAATGTTTAATGGTGTAGAAAGGAATTATTAATGTTAGAATGCGTTTTGAATCACTTATGAATATTGTTAGTATGGTTGTTGGTTTGGTTGTTGTTGATTTGCCGAGTTGAACTCTCGGGATGTTGAAGTTATAGGAAAATGTTGCCGAAATTTTTGTAGACAAAGTGTTAATTTGGAATTGGATTCTTAAGTGTTATGGCTAATGGTTGATACCTAATGACATTATTGTAGATCGTGAGAAGTCGAGACGTAAGTTCGATTAGCTTAGGAAGCCCAATTTAAGGTATGTAAAGCTCACCCTTCTTTCTTTTTGGCATGCCCTAGTTGTAATTAGGCTATGACACGAGTTTCGGGGTAACTCTATTCTTACAATCCGAGCATGTCTATGATTCTTATTTGTTTCTTGATATTTGTATCATTAATGTGGTCAAGTTATGGTCTTTATGTCAATAATATGATTTGGATTTCAAAAGTTACATAAAAGTTTTGTTTTCAAAAGAGTTTTGTTTTTAAACGATTCCGTAACTACGAACGGGCGTAACTTTCAAAGGAAGGCTCGGATTGCTTCGATATGTTCGTAGAAAGTTTTAAAGTGAATAATGTTCGTAACTTTCCGAGGCTGACCCGGATTGGTTTGGAATATGACTCTGACCCTTATGGTTTTGTTAATACGTTTATGATATATGCTATATTTCCGAATAACGTCCGAAAGATATTTGATATACTATGGTCTGATTTTCAAATGATATTCCGTTTAGACTACTTCATTGAGTCTATGATGATGTTTTATATGCATATGGTTTGTCACTACCTTCGCTCGTGCTTTGCCTCAATATGTCCTTCACTGCGTCCCGGGCCAGGGCATGTATTCGTGCAATTCCATTGCATTATTCACCGCGTCCCTCACTAGAGGGTCGGGGCACGTTATATGTATGATATGATGATGATCTGATGATATGGAGATGGTGTCCAGGATGGCATACCGAGTCCCTTGCTAGCGGGGCCGGGACACGCTATTCACCGAGTCCACTGCTAGTAGGCCGGCACGCGTACGTATATGTATATGTATATGCATGCATGATGATGATATGATTTTATTTACCGCGTCCCTTGTCAAAGGGCCGGGGCACGTTATATGTATACTTTATATATACATTATGATTTTACCCACCGAGTCCCTCGAGAGGGCCGGGACACGCTATATGTTTTGACAATGATTTCATGATAATGACATGCATGATATATGTTTTAAAAGCAAGTCTTATGATTTTTCTATACTCTTTACTTCAGTATAATCCCGCTTACTGTATTTCATGCTTTACATACTCGCAGACTATTCCATACCGATCCCTTCGGAGGTCGCGTTTCATGCCGCGGGGCACACCTGTGTGAGTCGAAGATATTAGCAAGATGTTCCAAATGATTGGCGAGCTCCATTTTCTCCGGAGTGCTGCCGAATCAGAGTATTGTGTTATGGTTTCATGTTCCGTGTTAGAGACTTTGCAGACAGTGTCGTGGGTATAAGATGTCGGTTATGTAAGCGGCTATGTAAGCCAATGTATTATTATGCGTTGTATTATAAGTTTTATATGTTATAGATTTTATGTGATTTGAAAAAGATGAAAAGCATATCCACTTTCCGAAAACTTCCGTTAAGTATTTATGTTATGGCTAAGGGCCCCGTATGACATGAATGTCACAAAAGAGTCACGGTTCGCTCTTGCCCTAGGTAAGGTCTGTGCCCATCACACTCTATTGGATTAAGGGTGTGACAAACAGGAAGAGAGGCTTAAGCGAAAAATTACCGCAATGTTAGAACGGTCCATGAAGACTACCCTCACTGGCACAGGCCTGAGATATGACGACTTGTGTATGCATCCCAACTTGGATTTACCCGAGGGCTTCAAAGTACCCCGTTTCGAGTTGTTCAATGGTATCGGCAAGAATACAAGCGCATTCTGCGGCTCATCGTGACCAATTGGTCGGTGTCCGAGACAACCAAGCACTCATCATGAGGTTGTTCGCGACGAGTTCCGACCGGAGAAGCCCCGTAATGTTCACTACAAGACATATGCCATCGATCACATGGGAAGACATGGCTGCAGCTTTCATGGAAATGTTTCGCTTTAATATGGAGACGGTACTAGATAGATACTACCTGGAGAAAGTAAAACAAAAGTCCACCGAAAACTTCGGCGAGCATGCTAGCAGGTGGAGAACAGAGATTGCCCGGGTACAACCCCCTATGGGCGAAGAAGAACTTGTGACGGTTTTCATCCGTTCACAAAAAATAGATTTCTATGATAGAATGCTTTCAATGGCGGGAAGACCTTTCTCTGAATTGGTCAAAATGGCCGAGGCTATAGAAGATGGTCTCAAGACTGGACGAATCATAAGCATGATAAGAAAACCCGTTAGTTCAAGCTCACCGGGTTCGTACGCAAGAAGAAGGAAGACGTGGCTAGAATATCCCACACTCCTATTCCCAAACCCAAAAGAAGGGAAGATTTCCCGATGGAAGCATATGCTTCACCACCCCCAAATACCTACATTCCCACCCCTTACAACACGGTGCCCGTATATTATACGCAACTAACTTTCCAATCACCTCCCCTAAATTACCAAGCTCCACAAAGAAAATTATCAAACTCCCCCACCCATTTACCGTACCTCACAAAATAACTAACCCAATACCTACCAAAATCAACCACCACCAAATGCCTATAATATACCACGTCCGAATTTCAAAAAGAAATCGCCTCGGGTATTCACTCCACTGATGGAATCCCGAACTGATTTGTTCAAAAGACTAAGCGCGGCTGGGATAATCCAAATACTTCCCCCAAAGGTCGTCAATTTAAAGAACCGATTTTACTGAGCTGACCAGACATGTGCCTATCATTCTAATGGCATAGGGCACAGTACTGAGGATTGCATTAATATCAAGTACAAGATACATGACCTGATTGACCGAAAGGAGATCGTGCTCCAAACAGCCCCTCCAAATGTGAACACCAATCCTTTGCCAAACCATGGCAACAACGTGATTCACATGATTGAGAGAGAGAAATACTGGGTCGCAGGAAGGCGCACAATCTATAATTCTGTGAAAGAACTTGAACGCACAAAGAGCGTCATTATCTTTGCAAGAACGCCCGTTCAAGGTATTAATCCCTGCACCGGACACATATTGCTTAAGTGACTCCGAAGACCACCCCGCAAAGAGTTCGTAGTCCAACTTGCTACCGCACATGGTATTACAAGATCGAAAAATGCTACACTCGAGGGCACCGAAGGAGAGGAAATCAAAAAAGATTATCACCGAAGGAGACCAAAGATTTTTGCACCGAATGTAGCCAAAGGAATACTCCATTGTTGAGCATTTAAAGAAAACGCTGGCCGAAATCTCGGTTATGGCATTGCTGGAAAGTTCACCTCAACATCGCCTGGCTTTAATGAAGGTATTGGAGGAAGCTCATGTCCGAGCTGGAACAAGCAGTGAAAATCTGGCCGAAATGGTCGCTCATGTTATGGAGGAATATCAAATTGCCTTCACAGAGAAAGAGTTTCCCAAAGAAGGCACAAATCACAACAAAGCGTTGCACATCACTATCATGTGCCGCAACAAAGTGGTAACCCGAGTATTAATCGACAACGGAGCGGGACTTAACATTTGTCCCGAGTCTACCCTAACTCAGCTAGGATATGACCTTGGAAAGGTTTATCAAAGCCACACTAACATAAGAACATTTGACGGAGGACGTTGTGATGCCACTGGGGTAGTTGATTTAGACATTCAAATAGGACCAGTTGAGTTCACCACTGAATTCCAAGTCATGAAAATACCCACCAATTACAATTTGCTTCTAGGAAGACAATGGATCCACATGGCAAGGGCAGTACCATCCTCGCTTCATCAATCTGTAAAGTTTATTTGGGAAGGGGAAGAAGTGGTGATCCACGGAGAAGCCAGCATGCACAATTACCTGCATAACAATTTTGTACCGTCATTCAAGCGCACCCAAAGGAACGGATTTCCATGTCATGGAATTAGTGGGAGCGGCCCACAAGATAGAGTCCCTGGAAACTCCCATGTCGGCGGTTTACAAAATGATTGCTTCCACTATGATCTTGAACGGGTTTGAACCCGGGAAGGGTCTGGGAAAACGTCTATAGGGAATCACCAAGCCCATTCCCATTCTTCAAGATAACTTTCGTTTTGGGCTTGGTTACATCCCAACAGAAGAGGAGATACCCACCAAGAAGAAACAAGAGGTTGTGGACCTTTGCGAACCCATTCCAAACCTGTACCAATAATGTCACACCCTAATTTCCGATAGGGCATGATGGGCACCCCACCCTTACTTAGGACCGAGCGAACCCGGCTTGATACACACGATCATGCGGGCCCGCAAAACATGTCAAAATGCGTAAGGAAAATTTTTTTTCCAAAAACAAACATGCCTTTCATCTTTTTCAAATCAAATAAAATCAAGTAATAGTATAAAATCTATAATATAAGGCACAACAAGATTGCTTATATAGCCGCTTGCCAAACACATCGGCAAATGGCGTAACGCATACAAACACACCGGCCATAGCCGCTACAAAACAGACTCGACATATCATACGCTCGACACCTGCCTCCCAAAGTCTCTATTAACATCTCGAGGATACCATACAAGCACCTCGGACTCGGCAAGCATTCAAGAAATGGAACATCTTCCTCGCTAACATCACCGACTCATCCGTGGGTACCACAGGCATGAAACGCAGCCCCCCGAAGAAAGGGGTTCGGTGCGGAATATGTGCGAGTATGTAAAGCATAGCATACGTAAATGAAATCATAACCGAGGTCGGGGAGTACAAAGTAGTATCAAAAAAACCCAAATACCAAAGTACTTTACATCCGACACACGTATCATACTTACTCATACCGAACGCATCATAATCATATGATATGAAATAACGTTAACCGACGTGGGATTTGCACTAGACCAATGTGGGATTTGCCTCGTCATTGGGTTTGCCCCGCGTTATCTGAACAAACTCATCATATCATCATATATCATCACATATCAAATGCGTTCCATAGACCCGGACGTAACGTGGTCGCCGCTACTATCCGCGCCACAACACAAGATAACACCGAGGAAGTTTTCAAATCTCATCCCGAACATAACACACCATCACAACATATCATAAGACATATCACAAAGATAACTCATAAACGAACCCGCCCTATGGCGAGGTCTCGGAACCGTAACACAAAGATAACACGAGTATATCATAGTGCGCACGATCATATACCGCCCGGATCCGGTGAAGCAGGTAACGTAACGCACGAGCATCGTAAGTAACCACACGCATATCGTACATCATTACGGACTCAACCGAATGATCAAAACGAACCCTCTTTTTGAAAATCCAAAACCATAGTCAAATCAAGTTTTCTCCCGAATCTCGCTCGACATATCAAACCGAACTTCGTGTAAACCGTTGTTACGTATCAAAATCATGGGCATAAAATCCTTATTTCCAACTCGACAACTAAATAAATAATCATGCTTGGGATCGGAAAAGTGGTCGTATTAAATCCCTTCTTAAAAAAAAATAGGTCATTTAAAACCAACGTAGAAGAGTCGCGGACCCACGGACGAGCGTCAACCCAATCCGGCCCGCCTATAAAAATTTAAGTCCTTACTCGTCATGAAATCATTTGCGAAGAAATCAAAGCGTCCGAGCTCTCTCTCTTGAAAGTTACGGTCGTCGTAGTTTCGAAATCGTTTAGGAACATATTTCTTTTGAAAACAAAACTCTTTTGAAACAAAACTCTTTAAAAATACAACTCTTTTGCAACCTTAGAAATTTAATCATACAAAAGACGTAAGGATCATAACTCGACCGCATTAAGGACACGAATATCAAGAAACATATAAACATCGCCTACACAACATTTCAAACTCAATCATATCCAAGACATACGGACCATACTAAGGATGCCAACATCAAAGCAAATACGAATCACAAACCTACTCGAAATTTACGAAACGGAGTTACCCCAAGGGCACAAATCATGTCATACCTTTAACTGCCTAAGACATGCCAAAGAAAAGAAGGGTAAGCTTCACACATACCTTACTTGCTTTCAAGCTAATCCAAACGTAAGTCTCGTCTTTCCAAAATCTACAACAACATTAATAGGCATCGAACATTAGCCATAAGCGTCGAAGAATTCAATTCCAAACCACTACTTTTGCTACGGAATTTCGGAAGACTTCCCACTATAACTTGGACGCCCCCGAGAATTTAACTCGGCCAAATCTTCAACAACAATACCAACAACCATTCCAACAACATCAATAAGTAATTTCAAACGCATTCTAACACTAACAAGTCATTTCCACATACTTCGACAACATTCCAATTATATTCAACTTAACTACATATTTCCAACTAATATCAACGATCGCATATTCGAATAACAATTCAAACCTTTCAAACACAAATCAATAACATTTCCCACAATCCACAAAATTGTTCAAAACAACCCAACCAAAACATAAGGCAACCCGAAACCTTCCAAGTCCAAGGAAATATCAACAACGCATTTCTTTTCTTCCAACTTCTACAATTTATTCAAAATATATTCCAACATTAGTAGCTCCTTTTACATAATCCAACAATATTTCATTTATATTCAATTCACAATTGTTCACACATTCAAATACTAATCCGAAACCATTCAACAATATTCAAGAGCACTTCAACAACCCGCACTATATCCCAAACAACCCACCCAACACACGCACTACCCAAATTCTTTCAAGTCCAACAAGAATAATTATAACACATTTTCTTTCTTCCAAATTCATAAACTACACCAACATTCTACATATTAGCAACATTATCCCTACAATTATAAGAAAACCATACTAATGTCATATTAACTTCTTCCATAATCCGCAAAATGATTACAAACTTTATTTCAAACCATTAAATCTCCATTTAACAACATAAAATCCACAACACAACAACAATCAAAATGCTACATACAATCACTTCTATACCACACCACTTCCATTCGGCCAACACCCCTATACTTACATATTTCATAAATTTCATTCATTCCCCACTCTACAACATATACAAGACATCCATAATATATGAAAAAGAAGACAAATTCTTACCTTTTTCCTCAATTTTCCACTTGACACCAAAAGAGGTTTGCTTGCTTCAATAATTATACCGTTGAAGAGGGTCTTAAATTAGTAGGAATCCTAGAGGAATCAATTTTTTTGAATCAAAGATTGAAGGCTAAATTTTTTTCTTCTTCTTTCTCAATTCTTTTTTTTTTTTTCCCACGAAAGATGATGACCCCTTTGTGGCTGAATTTTTTTGGAAACTTTTGGAACCCTTTTTGCTGAAAAATGAAGTTTTTTGTCCCTTAAAACGGACTTGCACGAAGTCGGTTTTACCGTAGCTACGCATGCGTAGCAGTGCGTGCGCATCAGTGGTGGTGCGCCGCGGAATATCACAGTTTCGTCGACGAGTTCAGTTTGTAACGTCTATAATTCTCTACTCCGATGTCTTATCAATGAACGGTTGGTTGCATTACAAACTAGACTCGACGAACTTCATTTTAGGACTTTGAACCATCTTAAAACTCCACATATACTATGAGATATGCGCCTTCAAAGTTGACTAAAATCCGTCCTTCCGCGTTTCTCAAATTTTGACGTCGAACTTATTTTCTTCAATTTGCTCAATCCCGAAATATTCCGAAATTCTCCATACATGATATTTATCACTTATTACACTAATAATGGCCATGTTCCCGTGTTTCAAAATATTCTTTCCGATTACGACTTACGAGATCGTAATTCACCCTTTTTCTTTGTTGTAACGTACTTTCCACCGGCTTGTGCCTTTCAAAACATCTCATTACTACGATGAGGTACATGTCAAACTCATGCTCTGAAAACGCGGGGTATAACAAATAATTTCCCCGCAGAATGCCTATGCCTTAAGATGACGACATTATAGAAGGGATAAGGATGCTATTCCAAGAGAAAGATTGCTCTGTGATTCTGGAAGAATGTCCTGAAGCACCCACCATCGCAGAGGCGTAACCGGCGAAGGTGTCCGCCCCGGACCTCTACCCCGCTGCTGGCTCTTCGGTAGAGAAAGATGAATTTATTTGAAAATGGGGAGAATCGGTTGAGTCCCGATTGCTCACACTTTTGTAACTTACATACCTTGTAATGTTTTCAAAAACAAAAATGGCTTGACCCAAGCCAGCACCACAGTTTGTACTTCTGAATATTTTTAAATTAATAAAAGCCTCGATTTATCAAAACTATTTTTATTTATTTGTTACTAACATAGTTTGCCTTAAATTTTCTTTCAGTAATAAAAGCACTAAAGCAACCTTAAATGTCATGACATGTTGCGAAACGAACGAGCCAGGCAGCATAGAGGAGAAAGAGTATGAGGAATACGATGAGACCACAATGTTACCCGAGGATCTCGCGGAAGAAGTAGAACAACTAGAGAATGAGCAGAAACCAAACCTGTACGAAACAGAAGCCATAAATCTAGGTGATGAAGAAGATGTCAAAGAAACAAGGATAAGTGCACACCTAGATACTTCTTTAAAAGAAGAATTGGTAAGTTTATTAAGGGAGTATATAGATATCTTCGCATAGTCGCACGCCGACATGCCAGGACTAAGCACCAGCATAGTATCCCACAGGTTACCCATCAATGAGGGTTTTGCTCCAATAAAGCAAAAAACCTGACAATTCAAATCGGATCTTAGTATCCAAATCAAAGAAGAGGTGGAGAAATAGATTGAGTCAGGAGTGGTGGAGGTAACATCATACCCCACATGGCTGGATAATATAGTTCCGGTACGCAAGAAAGATGACAAGATAAGAATCTGCGTGGATTACCGAGATCTTAATAAGGCTAGCCCCAAAGATAATTTTCCACTCCCGAACATCCATTTACTCATAGATAATTGTGCCAAGCAAGAGCTACAATCATTTGTGGATTGTTTTGTTAGCTATCATCAAATCCTAATGGATAGAGAGAATGCCGAGGAAATAACCTTCATCACCCCATAGGGAGTGTACCATTACAGGGTAATGCCCTTCGGCCTCAAGAACGCCGGCGCAACCTACATGAGGGTAATGACAACCATTTTCCACGACATGATCCATGAAGAAATTAAAGTCTATGTGGACGATGTCATTATCAAGTCAAAGGAAAGTTCGAAGCATACCGCACATTTGAAGAAATTCTTCGACAGGCTCCGAAAGTTTAACTTAAAATTGAAACCGGCCAAATGTGCGTTCGGAGTATCGGCTGGAAAATTATTGGGGTTCATAGTCAGCCGAAGGGGCATAGAGCTAGACCAAAAAAAGATCAAAGCGATCCAATAATTACCTCCTCCCCAAACTAAGAAAGAAGTCATGAGTTTCCTAGGACGGTTGAATTACATTGGGCAATTCATAGCTCAATCTACCATCATTGTAGAGCCCATCCTCAAGCTTTTGAAAAAGGACGCTCCTACAAAATGGACAGAAGAGTGCCAAGAGGCGTTCGACACTATCAAGAAATACCTGTCTAACCCACCAGTCCTAGTACCACCAAGGCCCAGAGCCCCATTTTTCATACTTATCAATT